>NW_027273877.1:14482500-14497500 GCF_046630095.1 Trachinotus anak
TTGGGTAAACAGATACAAGGTGAGCAGCCAGGTGAGCAGCCAGGTGAGCAGACAGACAGAGGGACTGTGATGAACTGAGGTGTTAAAGGTGCTGATGAGAGGACGTCTCCTCCTCCTCAGACTCTCTCTCTCTATTGATCCCTCGCTCAGGGTGGTTGTGTGTGTGTGTGTGTGTGTGTGTGTGTGTGTGTGTGTGTGTGTATTGATCCTCACCACTGTGACTGGCCTCAGGGTGGCCTGAGCTCAGGGGACGTCGGGGACAGACGGCCGCTGGCAGAGACAGACTCACTGTGACGATGATGATGATGATGATGAGTTTCTTCTTCAGGGTCTTTAAATTCCGTTCATGCATGAAACAGCAGCTCACACATGAAACATCTTTGTATATTCATGTGTTCATCTGTCAGTGTGGTCGATGATACAGATATTTTCACTTTTACAAACACGATCACTGATGTGTTCTCTTGAACTAGAGATGGGCCGATCCACATTTTTTCAGTTCTGATCCGACTCCGATACACAACTGTAATGTAATGAAGGTGAGCAACTTCTCTTTGAGTTGTCTGCTGGAAGTTTATCTGCAGAGCTGCAGTGAGACTCTGCTGCCTGTCTCTGAGTGAGCATGAACTCCTGGTTCTGTTCACCTGAAACCTCTGCAGGTGTTTGATTAAACTGGTTGTACTGTACGATGCAGCCGTTCTTCCACACACTGCCTTTACACACATCACAAGTAGCTGTTACTTTTCTGTTTCCAGGTTAAAATATGTCCAAACAAACCAACAGCTGATGTTATTTGCCCACTCAGTTACACACTGAAGTTGCTGCAGGTTCATGGTAAGATGTGGACTGGAATCTGAATCGGTGACGTGTTTTATGTCACATTGTGGCAGGTTCATAGTCCAGTCAGACCTGGATCGGAAAGTGGATCGGACCCGATACCGATATAGGACCGGATCGGGTCCGTCTCTAACCTGAACTGGAAACATGAGAAACTTTTCTTCTTCTTCTGTTTTCTGTTGTCATTCACTGCAGCTGTAGTCACTTTAATTCAAATCAAACACACACACACAAAGAAGAAGCTTTTGTGGACTCAATATGAACACATGCCTCAGTCGGCCACTGTGGCCATAACCCAGAAACACACACACACACACAGGGAGTGTTGTGGTGATCTCAGAGGCCTCTGGGAGTCACACTGTGGGAAGCTCAGTGTCCACCAGTGTGTGTGCGTCGTGGTGGTCACCTTGAGGTCTGGTTGTGTGTCTGTGCTGAGCTCAGATGAAGATGCACAGTAGCGATGTTGAACCTGAATGAAAACCTCAGCACAGTGTTTGGACCAGTCAGGACCGTCCTGACAGGCTGCAGGGTCCTGGAGCAGGACAGACATGGTCCTTCACGTGGAGGATTTGGTTTGTAGACTCAAACTGCAGCTCCTGTAGTTTGGATTTTAAAACTCACTCACGTTATGATTTCAATAATATTTGGATGAACCGTTTAGACCCCGGTTCCGGTCTCGTACGAGCTGGATCACTGTCATGGCGTTCACTGGGACCCTGGACGGAGCTGCTGCTTCACTGCTGTGAAAATGTTCACAGCTCAGGACCAGGACAGAGAAACATCAGGGGTCAGGGTCTCTGAGATCTGGACAGAACCTATCAGGTGTCACTGACTGACACCTGAGCTGAGTCGTGGACCATGAAGCCCGAACTGAAATCAGACAGTCTGGCCTATGGAGGATTTTCGCTTTGCGTCACCGATCTTGGGATAAGTCTGACCTTCATGGACGAAGAGACGAAGGAGCCTTTGGACTGGGACAGTCTAGTCTTGCTCCTGTGATTCTTCAGATGCAGCCAGAAGGAAGTGGCCCCTGAACTGGAACACATCTTCGGTCAGGGTGTGGATCAGGATCAGGTTTGATACATGAGTAAAGCAACTAACAAAACCACCATCGTTCACTGACCTGAACCAAAGAGCTGTTGTTGCCTGAACCGCAGACCAGGGTCTGGATGTGACCCTGGTCTCTGGACCCTGGTCTCTGGAGGGTCTCTGGACATGAACTTGGTCTCTGGATGTGACCTTGGTCTCTGGATGTGGCCCTGGTCTCTGGAGGGTCTCTGGATGTGGCCCTGGTCTCTGGACCCTGGTCTCTGGATGTGAACTTGGTCTCTGGATGGTCTCTGGATGTGGCCCTGGTCTCTGGAGGGTCTCTGGATGTGGCCCTGGTCTCTGGACCCTGGTCTCTGGATGGTCTCTGGACATGACCCTGGTCTCTGGATGTGAACTTGGTCTCTGGATGGTCTCTGGATGTGGCCCTGGTCTCTAGAGGGTCTCTGGATGTGACCCTGGTCTCTGGAGGGTCTCTGGACTTGACCCTTGTCTCTGGATGTGAAATTGGTCTCTGGATGGTCTCTGGATGTGGCCCTGGTCTCTAGAGGGTCTCTGGATCTGACCCTGGTCTCTGGATGTGAACTTGGTCTCTGGGTGGTCTCTGGATGTGGCCCTGGTCTCTGGATGTGAACTTGGTCTCTGGATGTGGCCCTGGTCTCTGGAGGGTCTCTGGATGTGACCCTGGTCTCTGGAGGGTCTCTGGATGTGGCCCTGGTCTCTGGATGTGAACTTGGTCTCTGGATGGTCTCTGGATGTGGCCCTGGTCTCTGGAGGGTCTCTGGATGTGACCCTGGTCTCTGGATGGTCTCTGGGTGTGGCCCTGGTCTCTGGATGTGAACTTGGTCTCTCGATGGTCTCTGGATGTGGCCCTGGTCTCTGGATGTGGCCCTGGTCTCTGGATGTGAACTTGGTCTCTCGATGGTCTCTGGATGTGACCCTGGTCTCTGGTCTCTGGATGTGACCCAGGTCTTTGGAGGGTCTTTGGATGTGACCCAGGTCTCTGGAGGGTCTCTGGATGTGACCCTGGTCTCTGGAGGGTCTCTGGTCTCTGGATGTGACCCTGGTCTCTGGAGGGTCTCTGGTCTCTGGATGTGACCCTGGTCTCTGGAGGGACTCTGGTCCACTTCTCTGGTGTCTCTGCTGCTGTTAACAAACAGTTCAGTGTAGAAACACGATTGGCTTTTAAAACCATAACACCGCTCTGTTGTAGCTTGAGCGTTACTAGTGAGGTGAGGACGCCCTGACCGAGCGCCAGTACGTGACGACTCTGGGGTGCAAACGCGTCGCTGCCGGACTCGAACACATCCTGAACCAGGGACATTTGTGGACGTGACATATTTAATGTTGACTAAACGACCAACACAATATAACAAGAAGCTGTGGGGAGTTCGGCGTCGCTCCGGTGTGTGACCTCAATTCTCAGCTAGAACTTCCAAACAGTGAGGAAGAGGGAGGAGGAGGAGGGAGGGAGGAGGAAGAGGAAGGAGGAGGAGGGAGGGAGGGAGGGGGAGAAAATCATTTGAGTAGCTAAATGAAATTAGCAGCTTTAAAGCGCCTGAGGGCAAAGTGGAGTCGTGTCCCCCATGGCTACGCTTTAGAGAGGGAGGGAATGAATTAAGCTTGACTGGATCCCCCCCACCACCCCCCCCCCCCCCCCCGCTCTCCCCTCCCTCACTTTTCTCTGTTTCTTACTAATATATATGAGAGATGAAGGGAGGGGGGAGGGGCTGGGGGGATGAAATCGGGTATAAAAGCAGACCGTGGAGGTGAGGACGGGCTGGAGCTCTTCTTCTCTGAATTATTTTCTGACCCTCGTTTTCTCTCTTGTTGATGCCAAATTGTACAAAAGGTTTTTTATTATTTTCTTTTTCCCATTTCCTGTTTTCCATTGTCCCTGTGGTTCTTTTTATTTTCCCTTGATGCCTCTCTTCCCTCTGGCTCTTGGACATTTGGCCCCAGCTGTCGCTGCTTCTGCACCCAGGACTGAAGCATGAACCCTGGGGGGTTCTCCAGCTCCGGGCCCCTGTCCTGGGCCATGTACCTGATGAGGAAAGGCCGGACCGGCAACGGCGGACTCTTTGGTAAAGCTGATTCTTCCTGACACGTCACATCTCATCTCCTCATGTGTTTTTATTGTCTTCGGCTTGAACTACAGAGTGAAATGAGGGAGAAATGATGCGTTCACCAACATCCAATAATCCGTCTTCATTCCTGTGACAGTGCAGTCCTGTAAAAACATTTGGTTTTCATATCAGAAAGATGTAAAGTTGTTAAAGACTTTTCATCTCCAGATTTCACCAGGAGTCACTGGTTCACTGGTTCACTCATTCACTGGTTCCCTGGTTCACTCAATCACTGGTTCCCTGGTTCCCTGATTCACTCAATCACTGGTTCACTGGTTGTCTGGTTCACTGGTTCACTGGTTCACTGGTTCCCTGGTTCCCTGGTTCCCTGGTTTCCTGGTTCCCTGGCTCACTCATCCCCTGGTTCCCTGGTTCACTGGTTCCCTGGTTCCCTGGTTCCCTGGTTCCCTGGCTCACTGGTTCCCTGGTTCCCTGGTCCACTGGTTCCCTGGTTCCCTGGTTTCCTGGTTCCCTGGCTCACTGGTTCCCTGGTTCCCTGGTTCCGTGGTTCCCTGGTTCCCTGGTTCCCTGTGTTCCCTGTGTTCCTCTGAAGCATCGTCCTGGCCTGTCCTTCTGACACCTCACTGATGTTCACTTTTATAAATCTGTGTTTTGGTTCCGTAGTTAAAAATCGTTGTGGAGGTTCAGATGAACAGTAAATATCGAGCTCTGTGTTGAGTCCAGGGGTTTTCTCAGGACCCTGGTCGTGGTCTACGAGTTCTGGGGTAGTTAGTGGAGATGTGTTGTCTAGTTCTGATTCTTGAGAAGTTTCTGGATCCGTGAAGCAGACGGAGACTTGTAAACTCATCGTCCTGTTTTCATTTTATGGATTTTATTGATTATGATATTGGTATTAATGGTATTAGTATTTTGTGAGTATGATGTCACGTGGTCACGTGGATTCTGGAGTCTCTTCATGAAGGGTCACGGTGGACTCGTCATCATGTTTCATGTTGACTTATTGTGTCTTAATGTTGATACATTAGCTCTTCCAGTGTGTGAAGAAATTTCATCTGTGGTGGAAAATATACATATAGTATAATAAATATAATATTAAATATAAATATAATAATTTAATATTAAATATAAATATAATTATATAATATTAAATATAAATATAATAATTTTATAGTAATACAAATATAATAGATAAAAATATAGAAAGAATAATAAGTGGAATATTAATGTAATTATAACAGTCTTTCAGTTTGATGTTCATTTGATTGAAGCAGTATTTCCACTGCTGCTGATAATATGAAGTAAAGCTGGTATCAATAAGTTTGATAGCTGATTGGGACTGGGTATTGATTATGGATCAGAGGACACAGAGCAGCTCATGTTACGAGGCATTTGGAGGGAAGCGCTCGCTGAGCGAAATCCAACTCCTCTGCCTCCGTCAGGTCCTCTCTGTCGCTCCACTGGCCGCCGCAGCAGGAAACTAACTCCTGTTCATGTTAGATTCATTCGGATTTTACTTTGATTAATTATAAAGGCAGTTCTGTGAAATTAAATTAAAGTCAGACATTTTGATGCAGCACAGGCGTCTATGTTTGACTCTGACTATATGAACTGCTGTTAACATATTGTCTGTTTGCATGAGGCTAAAATCCTCAGTTAGTGACAAACTGCCTCCTGCAGTGTGTGAATTATTGATCATGCTTAAATTAGGGATAAATGTTCAGTGTCAGATCCGATGACATGAGCTTCAGGCTGCAGGACGTTGAACAGGAAGGTCTCATCTTTTGTAGGAGGAGGTGTTTCAGTGATTTAACAGTCAGTGACAGAAACAACAAGGCGTCTGGACAGGTGCACAGGTGATGTTCAGATTAGGAGAAAGGATAAAAAGGCCCCCGTGACGAGGAAGTGAAAAATAGATATTTCCGAGGGCGAATCCCATCATGTCCGTGTGAGAGCAGAGGCGTTTACATTTTTTATCATCCCCCTTTGGCTACAACAGGGATGGACGCAGAGGCAGAGTGGCATCTCCCTAAAACTCCTCCGACAGCGCGCTGACTTAACTTAAATCAAACCGACCGACTCCCAGAGAGGCCCCACTCAGACAGCCCGGTGCACACCTGACCTTTGACCTGTGAAGGAGGACGAGGGAAAAACTACCTTAAAGACCTGGAGCTCACTATTATTATTACCAGAGTCACGACTGAGCAGATGTTATATGGAGGCCAAAAAGATTTAAAAGAATCAAATTTAAATATTACAGAATTTAAAGCACTGACAGATTTTACTTTGAAAATCATCTACCTGAATGTTTTGTTTCCCTTCTTTGAAATTTTAAATCAATGATTCTAAAAACGTTTTACACATTCAGGAAGTGTCCAGTCTCCAGAACTGACAAACTGATGAAGACCATGGATATGGTTGATAGCAAGTGGATATTAAGTTGAGATTGTTTTGTCCACTTACTCAAAATCAGTTTGTCTTTTACAGATGTAAAACGTTCAATCAGGTGATGTTCTGTCAGTCATGTGACCCAAGAATGAGCAACAAAAAATCTCAGGAGTACAGGAATACAAACCACATAAATATAAACATGTAAATACAAATATTATAAATACAAACCATATAAATACAAATATTATAAATACAAACATGTAAATACAAATATTATAAATACAAACATAAATACAAATAATATAAATACAAACCATATAAAGACAAATATTATAAATACAAACATATAAAAACAGACATAAATACAAATAATATAAATGCAAGCCATATAAAGATAAATATTATAAATACAAACCATATAAATACAAATGTTATAAATACAAACATATAAAAACAAACATAAATACAAATAATATAATATGAATATCATAAATACAGACCATATTAATACAAATAATATAAATACAAACATATAAATGTAAATCAGAGTCTTCAGTGGAATTTAAATTCCATCATTATGACCTTCCTTTGCATCTTTATATTATTGCTCATAAGTTTATTATGTAGTATAAATAGTTACTTATTAGTTATCGGTTATTCAGTTATAGTTATTAATATAAGTGGTTTGAAATGTATATTTAGATCTGAGAACAAGTTGAAGCTGAGTTTTATCAGGATGCATTCAGGGACACACAGGTAACACAAAAATAAAAAATAAACACATCACAGCTGCATTTTCTTCAACAGAGATAAAATACCTTTGTTACAGCAACACAACTTTTATGAGTCTTTATTTTAATTTTTGTGTTTGGCGTCTTCCTCAGATTAACTTGAACTATTTTAGTTTTCAGCTACAACAAACACACTGATCACATTGATAATTATCACCTCTCTTCTCTACATAAAATCACATCATGATGAAATCCTTACATCAGCATTTTTTTCAGTGTAACGTTTTTATCGTGTTTTTTTTAAGTGAAAATCATCTCTGCATCACTGATGCTGTGATAATGTTGTGACGTTCTTTTTGTCAGGACTTATCCGCCATGTTTTCTTATATTTCATATCTATTTACCTGAGGCAGAATCTCTTCTTCAGGCTCGTCCTGGTGAAGCTGGGAAACACAAACACAAAATACGTTCACAAATTAGAATTAAACCAAAACTATTTAAATCATCAGAATCACCTGGATCAAGAATTAATGCGGCATTTAGATTCACAGTTTAAGGTGGATTTAAGGTGGATTGAACCTGCTCTCAGTGGATGATGTTCAAACGACCTCATCCAGTGAAGGCAGCTGCTCATTCAGTCAGGACTTAGATCACCTACTGCCCCCTGTTGTCTGTGCCTGGTCCTGCCAGCCGGGGCCGCTTCCCCTGGTTTTTAGTGACTGTGTTAACCAGTCGAGTTAATGAGGACAATACTGGACCGTGTAGGAGATCAGACTGTCCTCATCTGCATCAGCAGAAGAAGAAGAGGGGGGGCAGGGGACCTGTCCTGCAGGTGTAGACTGAGTCCTGGAGACCTTTATGAGTTGGAATAATAATGATAATAATAATTTGGATGCCCTTGTTTCTTTATTAGACGGTGTTTTATAAATGAACCTGTATAAAGCCACTTTTTATTTGACCACATGGTTTGAATTCGTGGAGATGGAGCCAGTTTCTGCGGCGCAGGAGGAAGTGGAGCTCTCACTCCCCCTCCCTCCCCTCGCTTTCTCCCGTAAACCCCGCCTCCTCTCGGACGGACGCAACGCTGATTGGCCAATGCCCTTGCAGTGACAGGCGGCGGCGCGCCTCCCCATTGGCTGAGCTCTGCTCGGGGCACAGATGAGATGCAAATCTGCCGCTGTGCCGGTAAAAGCCTGGCGCTGTGAGCCGGGCTGCACTCATCTGGAGAGGAGGGGAGAGAGACATAGGTGGAGCAGAGAGAGAGAGAGAGAGAGAGAGAGAGGACCGAGCTGGACTCAAAAGAGTTCAAGTGAATTTATTTCCTCTGCGCGTGGAGGCTTCCTCTCAGCGTGGATGGCGAGCAGGAGGAGCCCCCTCTGACCTGGACCCGGACCCGGACACGCACCGTGTGGACGGCCGCTTTTTCTGGACCAGTACAAGAAGCTGGCAGCGAGAGAATCCAGCGACGAACCCAGAGAGGAGAGCCTGCTGCCGGCGAGCAAGCCCAGAGGGAGCGGGAGCTGTCCGGCGGACATCCGCGGACGCACTGTGGCGCACAAATGGTTTTCCTGTGGGACGCGAAATACGGTACAGGTCACTTCTTCTTCTTCTGTGTCTGTGTCCCAGTCCCTCAGGACCAGCTCAGCATGCGGGCCTGAGGGTCCGGGTCTCCGGCCTCAGAGAGCCCGGGTCAGCTGCTTTTCTGATACAACGCAGGTTAAAACCAGGGTCCGCTCACACACATCTACACGTTCATAATCAAACTAAAACCCACAGAGGGCCTCTCTGCTCTCACTTTCATCTAAAATCAATAATCAATATGTTTCTTTTTCCCTTAAAGTAAAATGTGTCAAAATTCTTTGCTCATTTTGAGGAAAAACAGACAAAAAGAAAAGAGTCGAGTCAGTTTAAAATGGATTTTATCTCAATTATTATTATTATTATTATTACAGTGTCTGCTCCTGACACTTGATGGAAAACTGAATTTTACAGATTATTTTACTGTTGGGTCAGAATCACTGAGAGTCTCTGAATGTCTGAATAAATCCTGACGGCTCAGCTCTCGGTGTGGGGCCGACCAGGGGCCGTCCGGGGGCCGTCCGGGGGCCGTCCGGGGGCCGTGGGCACAGCTCGGTGGCTCCTGACACATGTAACTGCTGTGTAGATGACACGATTTCCTCTGTGTTTAAATCAGACCTGAACGTGTCCTGAGAAAATTCATCAGATCTGATCTAATATGGTTCATATCTCACAACACAAATAAACTCTGGAGTTTTCACTTTCATCTAAATAGAATCATTTATGTGAAGCAGTGACGTTACACTGTTTGTGTGTCTGTGTTACAACCACGCACAACACACAACTGCAGCCACACTGAGGTGGAGAGACGAGGTTGTGCACTTTCACACTGTAAAATCAACCACACACACACTTATGTCTCAGATTCCCTCGGCGACCTTCACTGTCCTCACTGGATGAGCTCATTTATTATTATTATTATTATTATTATTATTATTATTATTATTATGAATGATGTCACATGACCTGGCGGTGGGCCCTCAGGTGAACTGCATGTCTCTGCTCTTCATTTGATAAAACAGGGTGTGTGTGCAGGAGAGCTGCTGCTGCTGTCTTTAGTTTGATGAGCACACTCTCTGGTATTCAAGTCAGTGTGACTGTGGTGTGTGTCATCATGCAGTGTATATATAGGTGTGTGTGTGGGGGGGGGGGGGGGGGGTGTCTCTGTGTTATGTCTTATTTTAAACGTCCTGTTTCTTCCTGTTGCTCTGTGTTTCAAACTGGAAGAAGAATTGATTTTGTGTCGTACAATATTTACACAACTGCTTTAAAAGAAGTCGACACGTCAACCAGAGTCCATTCATTTTTTTAGTCATTAAAGGTTCTCTGTCAGTTTCCTGTTTGTTGTTCTTATAGACAAACAGGAACATTTTAAAATGACAAAAATTTTAATTATCATAATCATTTGTGATTAATTAACTGTTTATTAATTTTTTCATTTTATCCATATTTGTTGATTTTGAGCAGCACTGAAGGAAACTCATCCTCTCTGCTCTCTTCCAGACCCAGCCCCTGGCCGGCGTTACACCCCCCCCTCCACCACCCTCACCTCCGGGGGGAAGATGGCCGAGGCCCTGCCCCTGGGCGCCCAGGAGGCTGGAGGCGGGGCCACTCTGGTGGGAAAACTGCGCATGGCAGAGCGCGGCATGGTGGAGGTAAGGTCACTGCACACGCTCAGAGAGGCGCCGCCTGAGCTCAGAGCGGAGGCTGACATGTGACTGATGTTTTCACAGGTGATCTCCGATCATCCAGGTGAGCTGGTGAAGACTGACAGTCCCAACTTCCTCTGCTCTGTGCTGCCCACACACTGGAGGTGTAACAAGACCCTGCCCATCGCCTTTAAGGTGTGTGTGTGTGTGTGTGTGTGTGTGTGTGTTTCCTCCAGCGTCTGATATGAAACAATGATCTAACATGACCAACACTCATATAAAATCAGTACTAATCTAACAGAGATTTGTGTGATCAGATAATGTCAGATTTCTGTCATGAATTCATCTGATGAGTTTTTGTTTTAAGTTGCAGTTCAAACTCTCTGTGATATTTTTACTATAATACTTTGATTATTATGATAATTTATTATAAAGTTATCATGACTGTAGTGGTCTTGAAGAATAGTTCATGTATAATGACGAGCGAGTGACTCTTTGTCTTCTCTGATTTTAAAAACGGAATAATTCACGTTTCATTGATCAGTCGATTCATTGATTGATCAGCTCCACAGGAATCTGCAGGAGAATCAGAGACATTTATTAATCTGACACAGAGTTTCATGACTCTAATATTTCATATTTGTCCCGAGAAACAAAACTCATGACCAGGTTTTTTTTTTCAGATAATTCACTGAGGTTTTAAATAACAAGCAGGAAATTCTTCTCTTTATCTAAAATCATAAAATTCTGAGCATGAAAACACACAAAACACACTGTTAACACATTCATCATTTCCTTTGTTTTTCATAAATTACACTTGACAGAGTTGTCCTACAAAATAATAATAAAAACAACAATAATAATAATAACAATAATACTGATGATCATAATAACAATAATCATAATAATAATAAGTTACATCCGCAGCTCTTTCATGCACACACTCTGCTGGCTTCATTTCTTCTCTCATGCCGTGTACTCCCTCATGCGTCGGCCTGTGTGTGTGTGTGTGTGTGTGTGTGTGTGGGTGTGTGTGTGTGTGTGGGTGTGTGTGTGTCTGTGTGTGTGTGTGTGTGTGTGTGTGTGTGGACGTTTCTTCTGCACTTTGAGACAAAATGCATTTGTGGAAAAGCAGCTTTTAGCCACAGAAACACAACTGATTGATTTATTGAGTTTTACACATTAGCGTTCGCACGTGTGTGTGTGTGTGTGTGTGTGTGTGTGTGTGTGTGAGTTTGGTGCATTATGCATCATAATGAGTGTCATGAGCGGATGTCACTGCCTCTTACTGATAATGGATGACTGTTATGATCCACACACACACACACACACACACACACACACACACACACAAATACACGTTTTATGAACCTGCACAAGTATACACACATGACAACACTTAAACTGTTGGTACACACACAGGTGCACGTGTATGCACAGGCATCTGTTTAAAGAATGAGTGCGCACACACACGCACTCGCAGACACACACACAGACTGTAATTGTTTCCTTTCTCTTGTTTATTCTGCTGGTTTCATGCTCCATTGCTGCCAGTCTCTCTGTCTGCTGGGCGTGTGTGTGTGTGTGTGTGTGTGTGTGTGTGTGTGTGTGTGTGTGTGTGAGATTAAAATTTTGTTGCATCATCGTGGGCTCAGATCAGTGCTGTCATTGGTGGATTAGTGGCTGACACAGTTTCATCTGCTGCTTTAGATCCGGACCAACATGAAGACTTGGAGGAAATCAAGGTTTGCCCAGTAGGTTAACCTAAGTGTCCCAGTTTGGCACTGGGATTGTGGGCTGTGGTTAGTGGCTGCCAGAGCTCAGGGTCAAAAGAGAAACCATCGTATCTGTGGTGGTCATTTGCACACTGATGGGTTGGTGTGATAAGCGTTAATATGGAAATCAGCCTCCCTGCCTCTGTATTTGCATGAGTGGAGAAGGTGCACTCTAGTCTCTGAGCGTCGCACGTGTTCAGGGAAAACGATCCACCTTAATTTATCATGTGTGTCTTTGACTTTAAATATGAGGCCTCAGATCCTCTGAAGCTGCTTCTCTGTCACTTTGTTTGTGGCTTTTAAAGCTCAACACAGTCTAAAGGTTTTTAAAGCTCCATCCAGTCTAAAGGTTTTTAAAGCTCCATCCAGTCTAAAGGTTTTTAAAGCTCCATCCAGTCTAAAGGTTTTTAAAGCTCCACACAGTCTAAAGGTAGATGTCCATGTGTTTGTGATTATAAAGCAGGTCTAGGTTCTATATTAATACTGTGAAAGTATCAAAGCCTCAGTCCACAGAGAAATGCACACAGCCTGTATTCAGAAACTGAGCCTTAAAACCAGCCGTCAGGACTTCTGGGACTTTGTGATGTCACATAAAGCAGTCGCTGCCCTCAGCCACGCCCCAAGCCCCGCCCACCTGGACCCACCATCCAACCTTGCAGGACTTGGTTTCTCAGAGTGTTTACCTGAGATCTGCTGTATTTTTATTGGCTCACTCAGGTCCAGCTGGTGTGTTGAGCTGAGGCAAACTGTCTCCACTTAGAAAGCATAGAAGTAAATCCATGAGTTGTCACTGCACTGTGGAGTTTTCTTCAGAATCCACAGTGTTTGTTTCCACAGCTCCAGTGCAGACAGGAAGTGCCGGCCGCTGATGCAGTCACAGTTTCATTGAGCTACAGTAAACAAATATGATCAGCGAGAGTCCAGGTGGTAAAAGACAGAACCACAGATGGAACAAACAGAAAAGGCACACAGCATAAGGCTGATAGTTCTTTCTTAACTGCTGATTGACCAAAGCATGATGGGAGCTGTAGTTCCAGAGCCCAGATCATGTTTATACCAAAGAGAGACGAGAGAAACAAGTATGATCTGTTTTCTTGTTGGTTTGTTTCTGTCAAAATATTTGGATGTGCTGGTTTTTATCTTTATCTCACTTCAACAGGGCTACAGGTTTGGTTTCAGTGGTTCCCTCAGGTCTGGACTCTGGACTCCTGACTCCTGACTCCTGACTCCGGACTCCGGACTCCTGACTCCTGACTCCTGACTCCTGACTCCTGACTCCTGACTCCGGACTCCGGACTCCGGACTCCTGACTCCGGACTCCGGACTCTGGACTCTGGACGTTAAAGTCAGGAGACAAGTCTCCACCTGCACAGTGGAAATCACAACCTTATATATTCATCTAAAACTCCGTCTTGCCTCCTGCTTTCTTTCCATCATGTCATAAGGTGGTTGCCCTGGGCGACATCCCCGACGGAACCTTGGTAACAGTGATGGCGGGAAATGATGAGAACTACTCGGCAGAGCTTCGCAACGCCACGGCCGCCATCAAGAACCAGGTGGCCAGATTCAACGACCTGCGCTTCGTCGGCCGCAGTGGAAGAGGTACACACACACACACACACACACACACACACACACATAAACAGACACACACACACACACACACACACACACACACACACACACATAAACAGACACACACACACACACACACATAAACAGACACACACACACACACACACACACACACACACACACACACACACATAAACAGACACACACACACACACACACACATAAACAGACACACACACACACACACACACACACACACACACACACAAACAGACACACACACACAGACACACACACACACACACAGACACACACACACACACAGACACACACACACACACACACACACATTAGGGGAAGTACATGTGAATAAAAAGAGTTTTCCAGTATTCACACAACTTCCTCGTTAACAAACCCCCACCCCCACCCACCCCCCACCACTACCACCCTCTGTAACGGACACACTACACCACAGTTACTCTAAATCAGTTGCAGGCAAATGTCCCAACTTATCTATTTAAAACACCAGTGCTGTGTACACAAGGTCTGCAGACACACACACACACAGATACATGTTTAGGTATAAACACACCACACACACCTGAGCTCTAATAACTCCCATTAGTTTAAATGTAATGTGTTTTGTAGAAGCACACACAGAGACACCCACCCACACACACACACACACACACCCACATGTAGAGGTGGCAGGTCGCTGAATGCAGAGCGGGAGCAGCTGGCGATGTGAGGCAGATTCCTCTGAGCTGCTGCTGAGACGAGAGCACGTTAATCATTCATGTGCTGCAGAATTCAAATGAGCAAAGCTGAGGAGCAGAAATTTGTTTTCATGCAAATGTAACAGCACAGAGGACAATGAGGTCCATTCTGCCCCATCACTACGTCTCAGTCACAGCTGGACCACAGCGCTCACTTTATTAGGAACAGCTGACACGCTGCACTCTGACCCTGCCTCATCAGGCCGGACCTGTTGGGTCGGTGCTGAATCACACAGAGAGGGGTGTGTGTTGTCCAGCCTCCCCTCACTGGTTCGAATGGGGTGGACAAAATAATAGGAACACCTGTCAACACATCATGGAGCATCTGTGGGCTACAAGCTAACTGTTAACTTGGAAAATCACTCAGAACAATTAGACTAAAAGATGAATGAATCATTAGATTAATTACCTTTACATTATTGTTTTCACTGACTCTTTATATTTACTCTGACATGACTGAAGTAATGACGAGACTGAAGCTAAGCTAGCAGCTCTGTGAGGTTGTATTTAGCCAAGATGGTGCTTTGAGCTAAATGGTAATGTGCTGATGTTTAGCT
>NW_027273877.1:14505000-14512500 GCF_046630095.1 Trachinotus anak
CTTCCTGCCTTAGTCCGACATGGTCGTTCTCTCTGAACCAAAGTCCATGATTCAGGCTCCACATCAGCTGAAAACTGTGATTCTGAATCACTGAGCTCCTGCTGCTGCCGGCCCCTGATTGAGTTACCCTGCTGCTGCATGTTCTGCATGTACTAATGTACCTGCAGCAGGTCCACACCTGGTTCTTTGGGCTTGATCCAGCCCCTGACACCACATATCGTACGGTGGTTCTGGGTCACCGTCTCCCTCAACCTGGACGTCTCAGGTTCACAGCACAACCTCAGCAGATGACAGGCAGCAGGTTCAGAGTGACAGGAAAGGTCTCAGCTCCCACGGGTCTGGATCAGTTCAGAGCAGAGCTCATTAAGATGTAGACTCTCCTCATTTCTATTGGCTCAGAGCACATTCCTGACACTGGTGCTCTCACTCGGGGACCAGTTTGAGGTTCAACATGTGGACGCTTCAGCAGCTTCTCTCTGCTGCAGACACAATCCGACGAGGCCTCATCCAGACCCACAGGAGCATCTGTGGGTCTGGATGAGGGAAGTGAGCGACCGTTGCTCATGCTGATAGCAGCCGCAGCGTTTCCACCCTGCAGATGTGTAAGGTGACGTTGTGTTCAGATAGTGAGAAGGTGCTTCTGTTTTATTCTAAAGAGGAGGAAGGTTTGTCAGTTTAACTTAAGCAGAACACAACAGTAAAACAACTGTGTGTGTGTGTGTGTGTTTCCCAAACTTGTGCATTCAGTTTGCATCAAACCTCAATGTTCCTCCTTGTGGTTTCAGTGAGATCTATTGTGGTCTGTGTGTGTGTGTGTGTGTGTGTGTGTGTGTGTGTGTGTGTGTGTGTGTGTGTGTGTGTGTACCCGTGAGAGTGTGTGTTACCGTGGATACTCCATGCAGCACCACAGGACAGTATCTGTTCCTCTTCTGCCTTCACTGGTAGTGACGCTGTGAGTGTGTCTGTTTACACACACATGCACAACTGTTGAAGGGAAAAAAAGTGTGTTTTGTTGTATGTGCATTTGCATGTGTGTCTGTCAGTGAGGAAGCAGGTCGGGCCTTCAGGAGGAAATGAGAGTCAGCTGGCAGGAAGTGCTACTGTGAGAAAAAACTGCCAGAATCCGAGAGAAACGTTCATCCTCCACTGGACAGAAAACATTTTACTCTGACAAGTTTCACACTGATGGTAGAATCACTCTGGTGGTCTGTGACGAGCTTTGAGACTTTAGATTTTCTCTTTGAGGAAACTGAGGTTTGTATAAAGTTTCGGGCCCTCTTTTAATTTCTGTGCATGCAGTTTGAAGAGATGTTGAACTGTGACAAAGGTTGAACTCCAGTCAACAATATGGAGGTACTGATATTAGAGACAAAGGTAGGAAAGAGCCAAATCACTGGGTATCAGGTGGTACCAATCAAGACAACGTCCTTGTCTTTAAAGGTGCTATATCTAAGTTTTTACTGTTGCTACATAGCTAACGTTAGCATTAGCAACTGTTTACTCACCAGTCCAGAAGAAACGTTGTGAGTGCGGCATCAACCTTCATCCTTTACTCATCAACATCTGTCTCCAGAGGTGGAGACAAACACCAGGGTTAACCCTTGTTTCTTCTACTGGAGTTAGCATGCTAACTAGCTAGCTTCTCTTGACTTTGTGATAGCGCCTCCCTGCAGCCTCCAATCTGTCCTGCAGATGTAGCCGCTGAGAGGACGTGTCACCACTGCCTGTGCAGCTCCTTCAAACCTTAGTATCACCTTCAGTTATCTTCAGAACCAAAAGCAGACATACGTCTGAGGGTGGGACTTTTCAGGGTGAAAACGTTTTTCCTTTTACTTTTGTAGAGACACATGGATCAGTATGAGGCAGTTAGGTGACGGCAATAGAAAAGAACTCTGTTCTGGACCAGCTTAATGTTAGCATGTTAGCATGTTCTCCACTAGCCTCTCCTGTCAGACCTGTGATAGACTGGAGACCTGGGATAGGGTCCAACCCCCCATGACCCTCAGAGGAAGGATGGATGGATGGGTGGATGGATGATGGATGATAGAAGGATGGAAGGATGGATGATGGATGGATGGATGGATGGATGATGGATGATAGAAGGATGGATGATGGATGGATGGATGGATGGATGGATGATGGAAGGATGGATGATGGATGGATGGATGATGGATGGATAGAAGGATGGATGGATGGATGGATGGATGGATGGAAGGATGGATAGAAGGATGGATGATGGATGGATGGATGATGGATGGATAGAAGGATGGATGGATGGATGATGGATGGATGGAAGGATGGATAGAAGGATGGATGATGGATGGAAGGATGGATAGGATAGAAGGATGGAAGGATGGATGATGGATGGATGATGGATAGAAGGATGGATGGATGGATGGATAGAAGGATGGAGGGATGGATGATGGATGATAGAAGGATGAAAGGATGGATGATGGATGGATAGAAGGATGGAGGGATGATGAATGGATAGAAGGATGAAAGGATGGATGATGGAGGGATGGATGGATGGAAGGATGGATGATGGATGATAGAAGGATGGATGGATGGCTGGATGATGGATGGATAGAAGGATGGATGGATGGGTGGATGATGGATTGAAGGATGGATGATGGATGGAATGATGGATGGATAGAAGGATGAAAGGATGGATGATGGATGATAGAAGGATGAAAGGATGGATGATGGATGGATAGAAGGATGGATGATGGATGGATAGAAGGATGGATGGATGGATGATGGATGGAAGGATGGATGATGGATGGATAGAAGGATGAAAGGATGGATGATGGATGGATAGAAGGATGGATGATGGATGGATAGAAGGATGAAAGGATGGATGATGGATGGATAGAAGGATGGACGATGGATGGATAGAAGGATGGATGATGGATGGATAGAAGGATGAAAGGATGGATGATGGATGGATAGAAGGATGGATGATGGATGGAAGGATGGATGATGGATGGATAGAAGGATGGAGGGATGGATGGATGAAAGGATGGATGATGGATGGATAGAAGGATGGATGGATGGATGATGGATGGATAGAAGGATGAAAGGATGGATGATGGATGGATAGAAGGATGGATGATGGATGGATAGAAGGATGAAAGGATGGATGATGGATGGATAGAAGGATGGATGATGGATGGATAGAAGGATGAAAGGATGGATGATGGATGGATAGAAGGATGAAAGGATGGATGATGGATGGATAGAAGGATGGATGGATGGATGGATGGGCCCCGCTCAGATTTGAGAACGTGTTTATAAGATGCTAACACACCAGCAGTGCAGCAGAGGAGCTGCTGCTGCATCCGCAGGAAATCCTATGCTAAGCTAGGCTAAGATCCCCCTTAGCATCCCTTTATCCCTCTGAGGTTGACGGACATGGAGGTGCCATGTTTCTGATAATATGACGTAGGCATCTGCAGAGTCTCAATTCCTGGTCCAGGTTTGGTCCTATGTTTGATATAAGAACCTTTAGAAGGTCAATTTAATCGGCCTCCGAGGGATGAACCGACTCCATGCAGGGTCACGGGACACGGGTCCAGAACTTTGTCTGATGCTGTTTCACTTTGTTTGACAATAATGAGAGTTACACGTCCTGTGTTAAATATTTGTGTGAGGTGTTGGTTTTGGTCAGACCGTGTGGGCGGAGCCTGTTTCTCCTCTGAGATTTGCATGAAGGTTTCACAGTCTGGTCATGAGTCTGGTCTTTAGAGAAACAGAGCGAGCTCTCATCACTTCCTGCTTTCTGATTTTTTCTGATCCCTCTCAAAGTGAAAATAGCAACAGGAAACCGTTATGAAGCCATTCAACACCTCTCTCTCTTTCTCTTTCTTTCCCTGTCATCAGCCCCGCTCAGCTTTCATTTCTCCTTTAATATTTTCTTCCTTTCTTTCACTTCTCGTGTGGCAGTGTAATAAAAAATGGTGCCAGACCTCCTCCAGCTTCTCACATGTAGGAACCACAGGGCAGCGTCACAGGAAAGAGGGCAGGAGTGAGGCCAACACAGAGCAATTCACATGAGTCCAAATCATATTTATAGAGGATGAGACGTGGCAATAACATCACAGCAGAGACATGTGCACAGTGATGTAGACTCACCCAGGGGGAAATATGATGGATGGATCCTGAGTGTTGTGTTCTCCCTTAAAGCTGCATGTTTTAACTTCCTCTGTGGTTTATCTGAATGTTGACCTCCATCAGAAGATATATCTGTGGTTTAAGAACCAAAAACCATCTCAGTGTAGTTTTACATCTCCTCTCTCAGGTTCTCTCTGGAGCTCTAGTAACAACAGGTCAGTCAGCCAATCAGAAGAGAGACTGGGAGCACTGACTGCTTTGTTGTGACATCACACTGACGGCTGGTTTTAAGGCTCAGTTTCTGAATACAGGCTGTGTGCATTTCTCTGTGGACTGAGGCTTTGATACTTTCACAGTATTAATATAGAACCTAGACCTGCTTTATAATCACAAACACATGGACATCTACCTTTAGACTGTGTGGAGCTTTAAAAACCTTTATACTGTGTGGAGCTTTAAAAACCTTTAGACTGGATGGAGCTTTAAAAACCTTTAGACTGGATGGAGCTTTAAAAACCTTTAGACTGGGTGGAGCTTTAAAAACCTTTAGACTGTGTGGAGCTTTAAAAACCTTTAGACTGGGTGGAGCTTTAAAAACCTTTATACTGTGTGGAGCTTTAAAAACCTTTAGACTGGGTGGAGCTTTAAAAACCTTTAGACTGGATGGAGCTTTAAAAACCTTTAGACTGGATGGAGCTTTAAAAACCTTTAGACTGGGTGGAGCTTTAAGTACTTTGTGCTGATCTCTACAGTTGGTTTCATGATACCACACAGTTGAATATTGGACACAACACACAACAAAGGGAGAAACATGTTCACCCCAGGACAACATACCAATATCTTTAATATATCCTCAGCTTACATGTGAGTACAGCTGTCCTGTCCAGTCAGACGACCCACTGGCTTTTTAAATGGTTCATTTAGTTAAAGAAGTAGGAAGATCTAAACTGCAATATGTTTGCCTCCCACAGCAGTGACGAGAAACCATTTAATAACAATAAATCACGGCTCCAGATAAATGGGCTTTGGTTCTGAGTGTTGATTGGCTCTAAAACCTATATTCTCATTGAGAAATGGTTCAGTCACATTGTTTCTGACATGAAGAGGCCGACCATGTATTTAACCAGAGAGAGGCCAGGAAAGGAGGGGGCCTGGCACGGGGCCTCGCCACCACCCAGATACACACCACACACACACACACACACACACACACACACACACACACACACACACACACACACACACACACGTCAGTGCCTGGGAGAGCTACTGGCACAACTTGAAAAGCCTTCATTGACATCTTGGCTGCTGTGTACAATTTGCTTCCTCGTCTGTCCACACACACACACACACACACACACACACACACACACACACACACACACACACACTGTTGTCTGCAAGTCTGTGGATGATCAGTGCTCTTTTGCTCTTTATTAGACTGTGGGGGAAAAGACTGGACTGAACGAAAGAACACACACACACACACACACACACACACACACACACAGCGCTCCCCTTCATCCACCCACACACTCAGTTAATTGCTTCCTCTCCTCCGTCTCTTTCTTCTGTTTCTCTCTCTATCAACAGCTTCTCCAGACCAGCTCCATTTATTCACTCCAGTATTTTCTTCACATGTTCACGTCCAGTCAAAGAAGATTTTTTTTCAGCCCAAACAAAACTTTTATTTGTTGTAAAATCTTCTAAGCTCGTGGTTCACTTCCTGATCACATGTGAAGAAGTCCATGGGATACAGTCAAAAGCCCTGGAAAAAGCAGTCGTTGAACCTGAGGATCGTTCCATCTATTTTACACCTGAAGTTCAGTTTGGTTACCATGACGACGGCCACTCAGCCTGGGAAAACAGTCATCTGATGTCTTCTGACGCCATAGTGATGTCATCAGGGTTAAGTCATCTTGGGCTTGAGAGTAAAGCTGTGTCCCAGTTCAGGGGCCACGTCCTTCAGAGGGGGCGGTCTGCGGAGGCGGGGCTTCTGAAGACCACATAGACCACCAAGACCAACTCCAGGGGCCCACAGGGAATCAAACACGCCGCGTCACCTGCGTCTTGTTATGTCCCTGAAGGCGCCGCTGATTAAACTCTTTCTCTCTCTCTCAGATTCCAGGCAGATGCAGTCGTCTCCATCCTGGTCCTACGACCAATCGTATCCCTACCTTGGCCAAATAACCACGCCTACTGTCCACACAGCCAATCCCCTTTCGCCTGGCCGCTCTTCCCTCAGTGACTTGTCCTCACGGCTGACAGGTAACACACACGAGCGCTCACACAAACAAACACTGAAGTAGGTGAGTAGATACATGGATTGTAACCTTTGACCTCTGGCCTCTCTCAGGTCCTGACCTCACAGCCTTTGGCGACCCCAGGATGACCTTAGAACGGTCTTTCACTTCCCTCCCGGACCCCCGGGTCCACTACCCTCCCACAGCGGCTGCCTTCACCTACACCCCTTCCCACAACCCTGTCTCCAACAGCGCCCTTGGCATCACCATGGCAACGGCCATGGCAACCACCCCGACGGGGAGGTACCACACCTACCTGCCACCCCCCTACCCTGCGAACACCCCCCACCAGGCTCAGAATGGGCCTTTCCAGTCCACCTCCTCGCCGTATCACCTGTACTACTCCACCGCCGCCGGGTCCTACCAGTTCTCCATGATGGCCGGGGGAGGAGGCAGCGGTGACTCGCGCTCCCCTCCCAGGATCCTGCCACCGTGCACCAACGCCTCCACAGGATCCTCCCTCCTGCACCCCTCCCTGCCCAATCAGAATGAAGGAGTGGGGGTGGAGGTGGAGTCCAGCCACAGCAGCTCCCCGACAAACATGGCCGCAGCGGAAGCTGTGTGGAGACCGTACTGAGGCAAGCGGGGCGGCGCCGACACGCTGAACGACCACCTCCTGGTCACGTGACGACGGACGCCAAACATCGTCAAACACATTCACACTGTGTGTGTGTGTTGAAACTGAAGATGAAGCTGAACATGTGTCTGTCGAACACTCACTGTTGGTTCTGACCTCTGGAGGAACAGTCTGTCACATGACCAGGAGCTGGTGGGTGTGGCCTGTCTGAGCCAGCAGACTGAGCCCCCCCCCAGTGTCACTGCAGGGTGCAGACCTGGGTGAAGGACCGTGGGGGTGCTGACAGAGAGCACGCAGCAGCTCTGGGCTGATCTCAGTTCAGCTTCTTTGTAAATTCACAGACGTTTTCCTCCTTGATGTTGTTGTTGTTGTGAATAGATGATTTGCTCATGTGGTGCCCCCCCCCCCCCCCCCCCCAAGGAAACATGATCACTTCACTCACTGAGGTACTTTCTTTGGTCCCTGAAGCAAAACTGACCTTGGACCTCTGACCCAGGCTTCACTGCAGCC
>NW_027273877.1:14515000-14605000 GCF_046630095.1 Trachinotus anak
AGAAACATTTCAGTCAAAGTCATTAGCGATCAATTACCCTCCTCGAACCACTGTTTGGATGCTGAGGGTGCCAGTTTTCTGTCTCCGGCCCAACAGCAGAGACAGGGATTGATTTCCTGACAGCAGCCATCGTTTGACGCCTTCAGCTTCAGATGTGATTGATGAGCCAAAGTAATGACAAAAGAGGGAGAAATGAACCGGGAGCCAGAATTTACATAATGTCCTATTAATCACTGTGACAGAGGGACAGAGGTGGCGATGGGCGGGGGGGGGGGACGGACAAGTCCAGCAGGAAAAATCCATGAGAGACCAGAGATTTATTTATTGATTTATTTATTTAGAGCAGTGGCACTGTGTTTTTAAAAAAATCTTTATTGAAAAACAATTGAATATACAAAAAATGTGCTGTGGACATAGAGTCAAGAATAAGAACTACAATATAAAAAAAGCAATGGAAAAAAAAACTTTTGCTACTCTGCATTTATGTATGGGATCAACATTTACAATGAATTCAAAACTATCATATGAAAAATATATGTGATGAAAGTTTTTACACTCAATATATAATTTTTCAATCCAGACAGTCAGCTGTGTTGTTCCTGAACGCACCAAGTGGAAGGAGAGAATTACACAGGCGTTGCCGGAATTACAATTAAGTTAAAGACGGTTTTATACAAGTTAAATTACCCGTGAAACATACTACAGGTTAAATAATAAATAATTAATCAGTTACACTTGTCCATTAATTAATTGACAAATATAAAACAAAAGTGCAAACTATATATTGTTGTGAAAGGCAGCAGCGACCACACACGTTTTGAGACGCATACATTTGAGTTATTTGACAGGAAACCAGTCATGCGTTCATCTTCCATCTCAACAAAGATTTGATTTGTTGTCGTGGTATCTGAGGGTTGTGACTTGGTGGATAAAAAAGCCTTATTTCGTTTTGAAAGTGGCAGAAGTTGATGCTGCTGACTCGAGTCTGAGAACGGAAGCTCAATTTTCCCACGGACGTGAACGCAGCACGCGTAACTCCTGACGTCAGCACGCTGGGCGCCGCGCTGCTTTGGCGCCGCGCTGCTTTGGCGCGCCGTTAAACAGCGGCGGCTCCGGCGGCTCCGGCGGCCTCTCGTCGTGTGGACCCGCGGCTGCTCGGTATGTCTCAGCAGGCAGGCTACTCGCCCAGCTTCAAGCGACCGGCGGAAGTCATGCGAATGCGGAGGAAGAGAGCCCGGAGCCACGCCGGCGTCTGCTCCAGCGAGAGCGGCCAGGACTCCACCGGCAGCCCCGGACAGAGCGGCTCATCCCCGGCCCGGGTCCGGCCCTTCTCCCCGGGGCCGCTGTTCAACACTCAGAACCGCTCCGGAGGCGGAATCAAACGCAGGAACCCCTTCGCAAACATTGAAAATACTCACAGCCCCAGAAAGAAGTTTGTAATTCATAACGACGACGGGAATGCCGCAGCTACCGACAGTTCCCGGGTAAAGAGACCGACCGAGGAGGAGGACGAGGCGGGCATGTCAGCACAGACAGACCGTCAAGGAGCTCTGTCCTTCAGCGCAAGTTTGACCGAGGCAGAGAGGCAGGAGCACCGAGACGTCTCCAGCAAGGTCGGTCCCACACCTCCACCTGGACCTCACACTGGGTCTGCTCCAGGTCCCGGACCAAGTGACACCTATCGCGATATATCCCGCTACATGCCATATTTGTAGTTTAGCACAGTCTGACCGTGATTCCACTGCTGTGGTTCTTTAGCTGACCTGGCCTGAGACTAATACAACTTTAAATTGCTTAATAAAATGTGAACAGGTGAGTTGTATAAATTCAGCTACAGGTGTCATGAAGGAGGAAATGATCTCTAGAGAGCAGAACAGTTTCTGTACCAGGCTGTAAACATGTTTCTTTCTGCTGTAAAGACATGTGAACATGGGAGTCTGTGGGGACTGACTCACTGCTGGAGCCAGACTCTGGTGGTCGTTAGAGGAACTGCAGCTTCTTCACTGCTGGAGCTTCAGGTTTACACCTGGAGGCTGATGATCGGGACCTTCCCTTATCCCCATGGTTGTTGTTGCTGCATCTGACTCCAACATGTCTGAAAAAGCAGTTCACAAGTCAGACGTGTCTGTCATTGTTTAGTTTTTGGGCTGAATACATTTTCATATTTCCCTTTTGTCCCTTGCTGTAGAAGTGTCTCACTGTCTCTGAGGATGACTCCCTGTTTGAAGAAGAGGAGGAGGACGTTAAAAATCCACTGCTGAAGGTTTTTTCTGTTCTTTTCATTTGTCGTATCTCTGTCGTCGTTCTCTTTGTGTGGTACGTGTGTTCACTTGTTCACCCTGTCCTCCCCCACCTCTCCTCCCAGAGTCCTCAGGCCATCGCTCCTGCCTCTACAGCTCCTCCCGTCTGCAGAGAGTATCCGGCCGACTGGAGCCTGAAGACTCGCCTCCTCTTCACCTCCCCTCTCTCCCTGTCATGGGCTGAGCAGCCCAAAGCCCAGGAGGAAGCTCTGGGGCTCAGCCAGCACTGCAGAGCTCAGTTTAGCGCCCTGCCTCACAGTCTGCAGGTAGTGTGTTTGAGTCATTATTACACGTCCAGGTAGGGGGAGTGTCCCCACGTCTTCAAGGAGCAGCGTTCAGAGAGAATCTTTCATCACCACTCAGTGAATCCCGTCTGTGCCCTGCAGGATCCCAGGTCCTGCCCGGAGCTGCGCTCCGCCCTCCAGCAGAGCCTGGTCTACTGGCAGCACCCCTCCCTGCCCTGGCTCCCTCTGTTCCCCAGGATCAACGCTGAGAGGAGCTTCACGGGGAAGAGCACCCCCTGGGCACAAGACCCGTGGCTGCAGCAGAGTCTCATGAGTGAATGGTGAGGCTGCAGATGTTAGTTTCAGCTGAGACAGGGACTTCAAGCTGGCGTGTCACATGACAGTCTTTCCTCTCTGTCCGTCTGTCCTCCACAGGTCGGTCAGTCTGTCCTCTCTCTACAGCCTCCTGAAGTCCAGACTGTGTCCTTACTTCTACCTCTGCTCCTGTCAGGTTGGTGTCTCTGTGTCTCTTCAGACTTCAGCTCAGCAACATCACACAGCAGCACGTTCTCACGTGGTTTCCCCTCTGTTCTCCTCCGTCCTGTCAGTTCACAGTGTTGTTCAGGGCAGCGGGTCTCGCTGGCTCCAGCACCATCACCGCCCTGATCTCTCCCACCACCCGGGGTCTCAGAGAGGCGATGAAGGCCGAGGGTGAGGAGCTCGCTTCTTCACACACTTTTATACTTTGATACGAGAGCCTGAATTATAGGAGCTCATCATCTCCTGTAATTCATATAAGAGCTCATCCTCCTCCAGCCAACTTGTCCTCAGATGTTCAGACACATCTGGACACATCTGGAGGACACACACCCCGTCACACTGACCTGTACCTGCTCAGGTTACACAAGTGCTGCAAAGTACAAGCAAAACTGTGTCTGGAAATGTTTTCCACATCATCGTCTAAACTTGTTACCTTACTGCCTCATTTCTTCACTGGGCCCTGTTCAGGTATAGAGTTCAGTCTCCCTCTAGTGGACGAGGAGAAGAAGAACAAGGACCAACAGACTGTGCAGCAGGAAGAGGAGGAGCAGGACCACGAGGAAGGGGAGGAGGAGTGAGTGTGGTTTCCTTTCTTCCCCAACAAACACATTGACTTTATTTTGGGAAAGCGACGTCTCAGCAACACAGCGACCCAACTTTTCAGATTTGGTACAAACGTTCATTTGGACTCGAGGACAGACTGATTAGATTTTGGTGGTCAAAGGTCAAAGGTCAAGGTCTGTGTGACCTCACAAAACACTTTTTAGCCATTACTCAAGACGTCTCAAAGCAACTGTATCAGTCAGACTGTGAACTATTATCAAGAATAATGATGATGATGATGATGATGTTCATGTTCATGCAGAAGCTGAAGAAGAACAATATGAATATGTTGTATGGGTCACAGCTTGTGTGTAGCCGGTGCTGTTTGTTCTCACTGTGGAAGGTTTGTTTGTTTCACTTCAGCTGTTCTGAGCTGAACCAAGGCGTCCACTGTGAGGCAGCTGAGGAAGAGGAGGAGGATGATGATGATGGTGGTGGTGGTTTCTCCTGGCTGAAAGAGATGGGAGTCCAGGACAAAATCAAGAAGCCAGACAGCATCACCATACAACTGTATCCTTCTGTTTCCTGCTGAGTGTCCAACAGCTGCAGCAGCACCTCTCCTCACCTCTAGCTCCTTGACCTCTTGTCCAGTCGTAAGGAGGGTCAAGCTGTGGCTCTGGACCATAAACCAGAATCTGTGGTGTGTGTGGAGGGGTCTCACACCTTCACCCTCATCAACTTCCTCATTAACTGTAAGAGTCTGGTGGCTGCAGCGGGGTCCCAGGCTGGGTTACCACCAACACTGCTGGCTCCCATCGCCTTCAGAGGAGCTACGATGCACACACTGAAGGTACGGGGGGGCACACACACACACACACACACACACACACACACACACACACACACACACACACACACACACACACACACAGAGCAGTTGTTATGTCTGTGTGTGTTTCCAGGCCCGCAGTGTGACCGTGAAGAGCCAGGTTGGGTCTGTGTACCAGAACATCAGCAGTCTGGAGGTCACAGGTACAGATCTCATCTCATGTCTTTAAACAGCTCAGCTCCTGTTTCTCTTCTTCTGGTGTCTGGAACACAGAGTGTGTGGTTGTGTTTGCTTCTTCAGGGCTTTGTTGTTCTCTGTTGTTTAGTTTTTCATCAGCTCTTTGTGTCTTTGCTCTTTGTTTTTGTTGTTGTCAGCAAACAATGTGTTGGTGCGTCTCTAAACAACTTTCCCGCTCTGAGCTTCAACCTCATTGGTTCTTACTGAAGATGTTAAACTTATTGATCTGTTCTGATGATCTGGTTCCTCACCTGCTGATGTCTGATGATCATTATTGATCCAGAAAAACGTGGTGGATCTGAACACTTACACTTGTCGTGGCTGTTTCAAACAAAAGGCCACTGATGCATCATGGGATATGGTTTATGCCAGCGTGTTTCTTTTTATCGATTTATCCCAACAAACAAACAAGCAAACACAACAACAAAGGGAAGAAAGAAACCCACCCAGGTGCATGCTGGTCCTAAACCTGGACAGCCTCAGGTGCCTGTAGTGAAAACAAATGAATTAAAGTGATGAACAAATATTAAATAAAGTTATTTCAAGTAAATACAATTAGTTTTAGTTGCAGCCTCTCTCCAGCTTCCTACTAACGATTCTGAGTCTGATTCATTTGACAAAAACACAATAAACATAGAGACAGACTTTGACTTCGGTGTTAATCTGAGCTGGAAATCCTGGTCTCCTCACCTGTTGGTGCAGGTCTTTGTTGTCTAGACGACACAGATCAGAAGAGGGCGGAGCTTCACTGTGGCAGCCAATCGAAGCCTCTGGTGTTCAGAGCTCCTGAAGGTGTGACGCACCTTTTTTTTTATTCCTGTGTCTCTTCTGTCCCTCCTGCAGGGCCCATCCTCCCCTCCTCTCTCCACGCCATCACAGCGCTCCTGCGGCCCTCACAGAGAGGAAACTTCTCAGCCGCTCTTTACACTCACACCCCCACTGCTGTCATGAACATATGCCCCGCCCAGCCACAGGTGAGACAGGTGTAGACATTGCATGGAGGGAGATGTTCACTTTAACAACATGCTCATGTCCTCAAATGTTACTGTCTACGCTAACGTTAGCTTGTTTAGGCTAACACAGCTGTCAGATTTAGCATCAGGACTCATGGGGTTTTACTGGGACACGGAATCGTCGGGCAGCCGGGGCACAGTGTCTCTGTTGCTCCACCTAGTGGTCATCCCCTGAACACGCTCTCACTCCACTTCCTCCGTTTGCAGTGCACCACCTGCTCGGTGGACCTGTCTGGCTGTGGGCTCCGTCCTGCCTCCATCCAGCAGCTGCAGCAGCCCTGCAGCCTGGGGAAAAGCGCTCTGACACACATCAGCATGAAGGACTACAGCTACACCTGGAAGAACTGAAGAGTTGGTGACGGCCATCGGCGCTGTTACTGCTTTGTTATCTCTGTGGAGTTTGCTCTTGTTCAGTTTGATAGGAGGAGATGATCCAGACATCTGAGCAGCTGCTGACAGCGGTTCAACCAGGTCCAGAGAGTGTTTCTGCCTTTAAATTGCTTTTATTGCATCACTTTGTGTTTTTAAACCTTTTTTAAAGCTGTGATCTTGTAATGAGTGACTTCTTCTGAATTTATATCTCCTGTAGATAAACACATAGTTTAAGCAGCTTATTTGTACATGCATTTTATTTGTTTTATTTTGGAGAAAACCGATTTTTGTTTTTTCAGTTCAACTTTAATCACATTAAATTATTGGTGCATGGTGACGTGTTTTGAGGTGACACTCCAGGACTGGATCACTGAGGAAATAAATGTGGTCAGGATGCTGTCTGATGACATCATAACTCAGATTCATAACAACAGGTCTGACGTGTATTCAGATATATTTAAATGGAACAACCACAGAGAAGGTTGTGTCTTAACTGAGGTCATCCTGAGTTTTCCCTGTACTCACTGAAACACCAAACTGGAGCTTTCACATTGACACTCTGGGGCTGTTTAGAGGACGTCTGTTCTGGGGAGAAGCTGACACAAACATACAGACTGAACCAGCTCAGTGTGACCATACTCCATGTTTGAACTTAACAGCTGGTGAAACTGGATCCGGCTCCATTTCTCTGTCCAGCTCCACACTGCACTGTCTCATCATACCTGAAGGATGTGATTTCAGTCCGTCTTGTGACTGAGCAGCGACATGTGACCAACAGTTTACATGTTTTACTGTGACTTCAACTCTGATCATTGCTTTTTCAGTCATGAGGTTTCATGTAAATATTACAGATGTGAAGTTTTCAGGGGCTTCAAAGATCACTGTGTCAGCCTGAGCCCCAACGCTCAGACCTTTGAATAAAAGAGTTTTTGATGTACTATGATGTCCATTCTCAGTGACAGACGGTGTCCAACAGCATCAGTTTCTGCCTAAAGAAACCTGTGTTTGTGTTCACCTGACAAAAGATGTGAGTTCATCTCTGATCTTTCTCTAACTTTTTTCACCCCAAACCTAAAGAAACTGTAGGGACTGACTAACATTTCTGTAAGGAACATGACTCAGACAGCTGTGAACACTCTTAAATGGCATCTTAACTGTCCAGTCTTCCAAAACTTTGACCTTGTGTAACTCCTTGGTTACTTGATCATAAGCCCTGATATGTTAGTTATGTGTGTGGCCATATAATATTACATTTAGTGTTGAATTGTCTGTAAACATAGTTCCCCTTTGTTTGGAGAATAATGTAATTTCCTGGTGACAGTGAATGCATCAGCAAAGTTTGTCTGACAGTACAGTTTTACGCTGATGAGGTGTTTAAAGCTAAGCTGCTAATTTTACATCTTATAACCTGTTAGTTGGATTCCTCCTCTTCTTAGTCATCGACTGTTACATACCTGCATGTTATCACTTACATTTCAGCTTATTATTGATCAAATAACCTAAAATCATCGGAATTCAACTGTTAAACCAATGAAATCACGGCAGATGGGATTCAACGTTTGAGTTTAAAACTAAAACAGAAGAGACGAGTTTAAAACTAAAACAAAGAAGAAGAGATCAGTTTAAAACTAAAACAGAAGAAGAGATGAGTTTAAAACTAAGACAGAGAAGAAGAGACAAATTTAAAACTAAAACACAGATGAAGAGATGAGTTTAAAATTAAAACATAGAAGAGAGAAATTTAAAACTAAAACAAAGAAGAAGAGACAAATTTAAAACTAAAACATAGAAGAGATGAGTTTAAAACTAAAACATAGAAGAGAGAAATTTAAAACTAAAACATAGAAGAAGAGACAAATTTAAAACTAAAACACAGAAGAGATGAGTTTAAAACTAAAACATAGAAGAAGAGATGAGTTTAAAACTAAAACATAGAAGAAGAGACAAATTTAAAACTAAAACATAGAAGAAGAGATGAGTTTAAAACTAAAACATAGAAGAAGAGATGAGTTTAAAACTAAAACATAGAAGAGAAATTTAAAACTAAAACATAGAAGAAGAGAGAAATTTAAAACTAAAACATCGAAGAAGAGATGAGTTTAAAATTAAAACATAGAAGAGAAATTTAAAACTAAAACATAGAAGAGATGAGTTTAAAACTAAAACAAAGAAGAAGAGACAAATTTAAAACTAAAACATAGAAGAGAGAAATTTAAAACTAAAACATAGAAGAAGAGACAAATTTAAAACTAAAACACAGAAGAGATGAGTTTAAAACTAAAACATAGAAGAAGAGATGAGTTTAAAACTAAAACATAGAAGAAGAGACAAATTTAAAACTAAAACATAGAAGAAGAGATGAGTTTAAAACTAAAACATAGAAGAAGAGATGAGTTTAAAACTAAAACATAGAAGAGAAATTTAAAACTAAAACATAGAAGAAGAGACAAATTTAAAACTAAAACATAGAAGAAGAGATGAGTTTAAAACTAAAACAGAAGAAGAGAGAAATTTAAAACTAAAACATAGAAGAAGAGATGAGTTTAAAACTAAAACATAGAAGAGAGAAATTTAAAACTAAAACATAGAAGAAGAGATGAGTTTAAAACTAAAACAGAAGAAGAGAGAAATTTAAAACTAAAACATAGAAGAAGAGATGAGTTTAAAACTAAAACATAGAAGAGAGAAATTTAAAACTAAAACATAGAAGAAGAGACAAATTTAAAACTAAAACAGAAGAGATGAGTTTAAAACTAAAACAGAAGAAGAGACAAATTTAAAACTAAAACAGAAGAGATGAGTTTAAAACTAAAACAGAAGAAGAGACAAATTTAAAACTAAAACAGAAGAGATGAGTTTAAAACTAAAACAGAAGAAGAGATGAGTTTAAAACTAAAACATAGAAGAAGAGATGAGTTTAAAACTAAAACATAGAAGAGAGAAATTTAAAACTAAAACATAGAAGAAGAGACAAATTTAAAACTAAAACATAGAAGAAGAGATGAGTTTAAAACTAAAACATAGAAGAGAGAAATTTAAAACTAAAACATAGAAGAAGAGAGAAATTTAAAACTAAAACATAGAAGAAGAGATGAGTTTAAAACTAAAATATAGAAGAAGAGATGAGTTTAAAACTAAAATATAGAAGAAGAGGGGGGTGGTCACGTGACCCGACGAAGATGGCAGCTTAGAAGAGGGGCTCTGGTCAATCCTGCACAAAAATCTATTTATTCCCGGATAGTGGCTTGAAATTCAAAATTTCAACTTCGGGTCAATTATGTCGACATCTCACGCGACTAAGGACTGCGACATTTTTACCAGAACTCGAAAATCCACCGCTCAAAACAAGAAAGCGGCCCCGTCACAGCAAGCCGGCGCTAACAACATGGCCGACATAGCAGAGGCGCTAACAACATGGCCGACATAGCAGAGGCGCTAACAACATGGCTGACATAGCAGAGGCGCTAACAACATGGCTGACATAGCAGAGGCGCTAACAACATGGCCGACATAGCAGGCGCTAACAACATGGCCGACATAGCAGAGGCGCTAACAACATGGCCGACATAGCAGAGGCGCTAACAACATGGCCGACATAGCAGAGGCGCTAACAACATGGCCGACATAGCAGAGGCGCTAACAACATGGCCGACATAGCAGAGGCGCTAAGAGGGCTAAAGCCGCTCCGCTCGGAGTTTGGACTAACACTGGACGGATTAATAACCGCCTCGGAGACGTGACCAGTGCTATAACAGCACTTGAGGCCAAAGTGGCTGAAGTTAAACAGGACGTGTCGGAACACACAAACCGCATCGAGGGAGCGGAGAACCGAGTAATGGCGGCGGAGGAGGAACTTGAAAGTGTGCGGGCGGAACTGGCTTCAACTGTAAAACGGCTGAATTATGTGGAGATGAAGACTGATGATTTGGAGAACCGAAGCAGGAGGAAGAACCTGCGTATGTTTGGTCTCAGAGAAGGCGCCGAGGGTACACAACCATTGCTGGATTTTATCTGGGAAATGTTACCGAAGTGGCTGGGGCTCAGTGCGGACCAGGCCCCGGTGTTGGAGCGGGAGCATCGCACCTTGGCGCCGGCAAAGCCGAACAACACAGAGCGGTTCTGATGCGCTTCTGAAATCTGATGGAGAGGCTGTCTGCCGTCTTCCATCACAGAAGAATATCCTGCACGATGGAGCTAAGATCACTGGCACAGGACCTTTCAGCAGAAACGATGCGGAGACGTCGGGAGTTCAACGAGATGGGAAGATTTCGCGGATTTCAGCTAAACCCTTGTAAGATGAGAGTGGTCCATGGCGGGAAGGTGTTCCTCTTCTCTTCACCGCGAAATTCAACCTCAAGGATAAACTGTTCCTCGCCGTCGGACAGGTAACACCAGTAAAAGTCACAGTGAGAGTGAGGTTAGAAATGACCCGGGTCACTTACTTTGGCTTTGTCTTGCTTTTGTTTCTCCCAATGAAGATATAAGTTTATTGCATATTGTTTACAACTAACATCTGTACGGAGGGTGAACCGGGCATGGTCTTAATTAGCCCCCCCTCCCCGTTTTTTGAGTTTAACATTGAGAGAGACATCATTATGATTACTATTATTATCATCATCATTATTATGACAATTATTTAGTTTACACAAAATGATGTCTGGAATACGGGGCAGGTCGGAGGTAAATTTAATTTCAATTTATTATTATAACTTTTATATAGACAAATATCCGGGGATAAATAAAGGCCCACAGACCCACGTACACTAACTAACTGCTCCTCATGTAAATGTGGATCAGTGCTCATTTATTTAGCGAAAGATGGGGAATAACACCACTCAATGTTCAGGTTTTAAAACACTTCAGTGTGTGAGGTGGGGGGATTCTGGCAGAACCTCTGTCTTTTCTTTTTGTTTTGTTTTGACGTCATCAAGGCTCCTACTTCTTCGTTTACTGATTAAAACACCACTGTGTCTAAAATGAAGATCAGCAGTTGGAATGTTAGGGGCTGAGAGAAATAGCCAAACTAAAGCAAGTATTAAACAGACTCAGACACCTTCAGTCTCAGATGGTCTTCCTGCAGGAGATACATTTAAGGGCAGCAGAAATTGATAGATTGCAAAAAAGATGGCCAGGTCAGGTTTTGTGTGCTCCATACAGTAATTATGCTAGAGGTGTGCTCATACTTATACATAAACCTTTACCGTTCCAAACCACTAATGTTATTTGTGATCAATATGGCAGGTATATTATTATTCAGGGTAACACATCCACGTGTGCACTGCATCTGGTTTGCATCTATGGTCCAAATGATGACAATCCCAATTTTTTTCAGAATCTCTTCCTCACTCTGTCTACCTTGCAAGGTATGTACATTATCGGTGGTGATTTTAATTGCACTCTAGTGCCCACAAAGGATCGCTCTACTTGCCTTGACTCTACTCATATACAAACAAGGAAAATATTGTTGCAGTCCTGTAAAGATTTGAATTTGGTTGAAATATGGAGGGAATTGCACCCAGATAAAGTTGAATATTCCTGTTGTTCGAGTTCGCATGGCACTCACTCACGAATTGATTATTTTTTGGTCTCATCTGGTCTTCTTTCAAAAATTAAAGAATGCTGGTATGATAGTATTGTCATTAGTGATCATGCAGCTGTATCATTACACCTATATATAGACGCATTTATTCATAACCCGAAGAGATGGAGATTTCCCACTGAGCTACTGCAGAATGCAGAATTTATAAAATGTATTGAAGTACACATTAACAGTTACTTTGAAATCAATCTTGATCAGACTGACGCCTGTGTTAGATGGGAGGCATTCAAAGCGTATATCAGAGGGGAAATTATTAGTTTTACAAAATCCAAAGCCAAACAACAGCGTATAGAAATGGAAACAATTGAAAACCAAATTAGATTGTTAGAACAGGAACTATATAACAATTACAATCAGAAAAAAGCAAAGGACTTACAAATTATGAGAGCCAAATATAACAAATTGTCTATGGAAAAAGTTGCAAAAAATTTAATTTGGCTAAAGCAGTCTTACTATGATCAAGGAGAAAAATGTGGTAAACTGTTGGCTTGGCGACTTAAGAAACAGCAGTTAGACAGGGCAATCAATAGCATCAAGACAACTGCAGGTGATATAACTTCAGAACCAGTGGAGATCAATAACGCTTTGAGGGATTTTTACGAGGCCTTGTATACATCAGAGCGTTTAGATGATTTTGGCAGTCAAAACTGTGTTTTGGATCAATTGAGATTCCAGACTTTGTCAGAAAATGAACAACACAAATTGGATTGTGGTCTAACAACAAAGGAATTAGCAGAGGCCATTCAAAGTATGCAAAGTGGAAAAGCACCAGGGCCGGATGGCTTTCCAATTGAATTTTACAAAAAATTCGGGGAGAAACTTCTGGCCCCATTATTGGACATGTATAAGGAATCTTATACAAAAGGAATACTCCCTCCATCTTTGAGACTTGCGATAATAACTTTAATTTTGAAACCAAATAAACCACCAAATGAATGCTCCTCTTTCAGGCCTATTAGTTTGATGGGGTGTGACATTAAAATACTTTGTAAGGCCTTGGCCAGAAGACTGGAGTTGTATCTTCCCCACCTTGTTGGTGATGATCAAAATGGCTTTGTCAAAAATAGACATGGATTTCATAATATCCGGTGTGTTCTGAACATATTGTATGAAAAACACAACTCTAGAGATACAGCTGTGTTATCCTTAGACGCACGCCAAGCCTTTGACAGGATCGAGTGGGGTTTTCTTTTTAACGTGCTCCCACGGTTTGGAATTGGTGCAAATTTTCTGAGATGGATAAAGCTTTTGTATACAAACCCAACTGCTGAAATATTGACCAATAATAATGTCTCTAAGCCATTTACTCTTCACCGATCAACGAGACAAGGGTTAGGGTTAGCCTTTGCTATTTGTGTTAGCTATTGAGCCCTTGGCTATGGCCATAAGAGCTTGTGAAGGCATCGCGGGTATAAATATTGGAGGATATGAACATCACATAGCTTTATACGCGGAAGACATAATTCTTTTTTTAACAAGCTTAAAAGATAGTATCCCCCAATTAGTGAATTTAATTGAGGTATTTGGAAACATATCAGGGTATGAAATAAATAATTCCAAATCTGCACTAATGTTTTTGAATGAAAATGAAAGATTACAGCCGATTATAGATACACCATTTGCAACCACCACAGAAGGTTTTACATACCTAGGTATTAAAATTAGCCCTGATGTGAAACAAATAGTTTCGATAAATTATGACCCCTGGTGGACGGGGTGAGGGAGATGCAAAACCGATGGACCAGGATGCCAATATCTATGATTGGTCGCATAAACATAATTAAAATGTTGGTCTTACCAAAGTTTCTGTATCTATTTCAATCACTTCCGCTTCCTTTACCTGACACCTTTTTTCATAACATTAATAATATGTTGAATCAATTTATCTGGAATGATAAAAAGGCCAGACTACAACTAAGGCTATTATATTTACCATATGAGAGAGGGGGGCTTCGGCTCCCCAATCTAAAACTGTATTATGGGGCCGCCCAGCTGAGGACAGCGATGTTTTACTTCTTAGTGGATTCCTTTCCTGCTTGGGTGACTATTGAGGAGACATCAACACTAGGGCTTCCTCTCAAACTTTATTTATATTCAGCAAAGGTCAGAAAGCTGGTTAAACAAACAAAAAATCCCTTTCTTCGAAATACCATTTCAGTGTGGTACTCTGCACACAAACATGTCGGAGACACACCAGCATTATCACAGTTTACACCTATATGGGGCAATAATTGTTTTATACCGGGGAGAGCAGATGGTGGATTTAGGATGTGGTTTAACAAAGGTGTTGAAAAAATGTCAGATTTATATGTAGAAGGCAACTTGATGTCATATAATCAACTATGTGAGAAATATGATATTCCAAGAAAACACTTCTTTAAATACCTCCAACTGAAACATTTTATTTTATCCATGCATAGACAGTTGCTGTCTGTACCTCCACTATCTAAAATTGAGGAATTGACTCTATCTCATATGGATGGCAGAGGACAGTTTTCACTATTCTATGAATTAATGTTAATACATTCAAAAGAATCATTTCACAAGAAGATGGAGGCATGGATAATTGACATAAAGGAGGATATTCAGGAAGCTGACTGGGAAAGGGCTTGTTTTAAGGCTCAGACACAGTCTGTTAACACCAAATTTAAGCTGCTACAATATAAATGGTTGATGCGCACCTATCTTACACCTTGCAGGTTGAATCACATATACCCTAATGTACCGGATATTTGTGTGAAATGTAGAGAAGCAAAAGGCACGTTAATTCATTGTTTATGGGAGTGTCCAAAGATTCACCAATTCTGGAAAAGTGTATTGTATTGTTTGGGTCTCGTAGTTGGAAGTTCCTTTGCGAGCCAAAACATGTTTACTGGGAATACACCCTGAGAACTTTGTTGTGTCTCAACAGCAGTCACTGCTTATTGACTTTGGACTCTTACAAGCCAGAAGGGTGATTGCATTATTGTGGAGAAGTATGGACACCCCCTCTATTGGAATGTGGACAAAGGAATTGATGAACTGTCTAGCTTTGGAGAGACTAACATACAATGTATGTAAAAAAGAAGGAAAAAGACTTTACTCATTTGTGGAGACCTTTTATGGACTTTTTGGAAACTCACAACCTTGGATTGTGATTAATTGTATTATTATTATTGTTATTATTACATTTATTTAATTTTCTTTTTCTTTACTTTGTTAGACATTGTTTCTTTATCTGTTTGTTCTTGTATTTATTCATTTATTTTCTATCTTATTTCTGCCAGATGAGGGGGGGGGGGGGGGGGGGGGGGGGTGTTCATGTTTAAACTTATGTGAAAATCCCAATAAAAATATGTCTAAAAAAAAAAACATAGAAGAAGAGATGAGTTTAAAACTAAAACATAGAAGAAGAGATGAGTTTAAAACTAGAACATGGAAGAAGAGATGAGTTTAAAACTAAAACATAGAAGAAGAGATGAGTTTAAAATTAAAACATAGAAGAAGAGATGAGTTTAAAACTAAAACATAGAAGAAGAGATGAGTTTAAAACTAAAAGATAGAAGAAGAGACGAGTTTAAAACTAAAACATAGAAGAAGAGACGAGTTTAAAATTAAAACATAGAAGAAGAGACGAGTTTAAAATTAAAACATAGAAGAAGAGACGAGTTTAAAACTAAAAGATAGAAGAAGACACAAATTTAAAACTAAAACATAGAAGAAGAGACAAATTTAAAACTAAAACATAGAAGAAGAGATTAGTTTAAAACTAAAACATAGAAGAAGAGATGAGTTTAAAACTAAAAGATAGAAGAAGAGACAAGTTTAAAAGTAAAACATAGAAGAAGAGATGAGTTTAAAATAAACCAAAGTCAAAGGCTCAGGTCATGACATCTTTATCCTTAATATAATGTTTGATCCAGTTCAACCTGAAAATGATATAAGATAATTCTGTTGAACACACAAACACACACACACACACACACACACACAGTCATGTGACTTCTTGTCCCTGCAGAGAGGAGGAGCAGCTGAAAGTGAAAGTGTTCAGTGAGCTCAGACTCCATTTGAAGTGGACGGAGCAGAAGGAGGGAAACTGAAGGCTGAGGCAGGTGAGTGTTAACACAACATTATTATTATTTTACTGTCAAAGTCTCTGAGTCAGTTTGTCCCTGTGGACTGTGGAGGGAAGAAGAGTCACAGTGAACTTCTGTCCACACAGAGACACTGAGAGGACAACCTGTGTATGTGTGTGTGTGTGTGTGTGTGTGTGTGTGTGTGTGTGTGTGTGTGTGTGTGTGTGTGTGTGTGTGTGTCTCTTGAGCAGCTTGTTTGTCCTGACTCTTGTGTGTGTGAGCTCACAGTCAGTGTTACTGGTTTCCCTCTCAGACTGACTGAAGTCCTGAAGATGAGTGATTGTGTGGAGGAAGAGGAGGACAGAGCAGAGTCTCCAGGACCCAGCTGTCTGTCTGTGAAGAGTCACCGGTCCAAAGATGAACCTGCAGTCTTCAGTCCTGAACCTGGACCCTCAGACTCACAGTAAGAGACCTGCTACAAACCTGTGAACCTCCAAACTGTCTCTGTAACAGTGTTTAGTGTGTTGAGCTCCTGCAGTGATGTCACTTCCTGTGACAGAGACCGTAATTATTTTTTTATTATATAAACTTTATTCATAAACAAATCAAGATACAAACAAACAAGGCAGTTCAGCTTCTTCACAGGAAAAACTGAGGTTGAGCAGAAGCACATTAAATAAATAAAGTCAAACTTTAAGAGAAAAAAACAGAAGTACATGAAAAGATTAAGAAGAAGATTCATTGAAATAAATCAAGAGAATAAACTAACTTCAGGGCTTCCTTATCATCCTTTATCAGCTTCAGAGACTTGCATAGTGATTGATATTCATTCAGCCAATGATTCATACATGGTTTGGTTTTAAAGTACCTGCATTTGTAAATGATCCTCTTGGACTGTGTCCAGCTCCACATGTCGCTCCAGAAAGACTGATCCACAGTGGAAGAATAAATGTTCCAAGCTTTCAGTCTCATTTTCACAGAACACACAGTTCACATCAAGATTAAACCTCAGTCTTCACAACTTGTTTGTTGGGTAAATCTCATTTAAGATTTTAAAGTTCACCTCTTTCACTTCAGGAGGGAGAGGAAGTGAAATATATCTTCTCCTCATCACCTTCACCTCCTCAATCTCAAACCCCCTCAGTATAGAATTTCTTTTAACTGGGCTGTGGTAGTGTTCCTATAACAGACTGACATTTATTTCTCCATTTGGACTTAAATGAACTTTATTTATAGTTTGGATCATTGTCGGTGATATGGGGAAGGAGAGAGCTGGTAAATCAGTCTGGACAAACTCTCCATCTTTGTGAACAAAATCCTCCCAGACATGCTGACATCTCTCTGCAGCCATCTGTGAAGAACTGTCTGACACTTTTCCATATTGTTACAGATATTCCTCTTTTCACTCATAATTCTGTCTCTACAAACAACAGCTCCTAAAGATTTCCCCTCCTTCTGAACCTGTATATTACATGCTGACTGCAGGGGGCGCTCCTGCAGTGTCATTATTTCACATTTATTGATGTTTAACCATGGACCTGATGCTTTGGAGAACTGATTGACTGCAAAGCTAAAGGATCTGATTTTCATTTTATAAGAACAAAGTTGGGTCATCCACCAGCTGACTTCTTATTATTTGTTTATCCATCACATTGAACCTTCAATGTCACTGTTTTAATCAGAATAGATCACATCTCTACCACCATTACAAACAGAGGTGGCCAAGTGCCATGTCCTAGAGAAACACAGCTGTAGATTCCATTGTACAGCAGCCCTATAATCTGAATAAATGTCTCTCCAAGACCAAAGTACCTCAAAGTTTCCAGTATAAACTGATGTTGGACAGAATCAAATGCTTTGTAAAAATCTAGAAATAAAATAAACCCACTTTCTTGGATTATTTCACTACCATCAAGAAGGTCTAATACAGGCCTTGTGTTATTATGAACTGACCTTCCTTTCAAAAATCCTGACTGTGTTTCACTAATTATGGACCAAGTACCTGTCTTCAGTCTGGCAGCAACAGCTCCTGAGAGTATTTTATAGTCAGTGTTCAACAAAGTGATTGGTCTGAAATGATCTAAACTTCTTTTGTCTTTACCTGATTTAGGAATCAGGCTGATTGTTTCATGCTTGACATCAGTTCATTCTTCTCTATCCACTCTTTAAATAATACATTTCTTAGATCTTTTCCAAAAGAGCTGATAAAACTGAGCTGTGAGCCATCTGTCCCTGGAGATTTGTAGGAAGCCATCTTCAGGATCGCTGAGTCCAAATCCTCAGTTTTTAACTCTGTCTCACACAAATCCCTGAAGGAGTCCTCAATACGTGGGATACCACCAGCTCTGTTGTCTGTAGCGTAGGGAAGCAAATCTGTCTCAGCAGACTTTGAATTTTGAAATCTGTGAATGTCTGCCACTGGTTTTGTTTTTCATTGAAATTATGTATCTGAATTTTTAAAAGTGAATTCAACTTGTGAAATTTTCAAGAACTAATTTCAATGTTGTTTTTCAATTTTCATAAATTCAGAATGAAAACTTCAATCTTCACAATGACTCTGTCATCAGAGAATTGATCAGTGATCAATGTGATATGAATAGAAACATCTTTGTGTTTGCAGAGGTCAGAACCACAGACTGAGAGCAGAGTCTCCAGGATCCAGCTGTCTGTCTATGAAGAGTGACTGGTCCAAAGAAAATTCTCCAGACCTCAGTCCTGAACCTGGACCCTCAGACTCACAGTAAAAAACAGTTTCTACTGTAAACTGAGCTGAAGATGATTCAGTTATTAGACACATTTGATTGTGACATGTTAGTGATGAAGAAATGTCTTCACAGAGGGAGGAAGAGGAGTGGTGTCTCTGTGGAAGAGCAGCTGTCCTGCTGTGCTCTGTGTCAGGACGTCCTGAAGGATCCAGTCTCTACCAGCTGTGGACACTGGTTCTGCAGACAGTGCTTCACCTCATACTGGGACCAGTCTGGGTCTTCAGGAGACCCCTCCTGTCCCCAGTGTGGACAAAGACCCAGAACCAGACCTGGACTGCAGACAGCCAGTCAGACCAGCACTGTACAAAGTGAGACTGAACATGTGTCTGCTGATGTCTTCATTTCTGAAACCAGGACCTGTTGTTTTCTCCAGTGTCAGTTGTTCTATCACACAGCACTGACATTTCAGATGATTCTAAAAAGCACAACATTAAAAAGCTTTTCTTTGCTGCTCTTTAGTTTTTCTGTAGCTGATGAAAATAATCAGCAGATTCTCCGATTCTCTGACTTCAGTCTGACATTGTCTCTTCTCTTTCAGCAGATAGTGGTCTGCAGGAGGTTTTAGATCAACATAAGATCAGTCTGAGGAGCAGATGTGAACGTGTGACTGAAGGAAGTGATGGAACAGGAAGTGGAACCCTCCTCAACAGGATCTACACTGAGCTCTACATCACAGAGGGACGGAGTGAAGAGGTTAATACCCAACATGAGGTGAGGCAGCTGGAGACAGCTTCCAAGATGAAGACCCTCCATGATGCTCCAATCAAGTGCCACGACATCTTTAATGCCTTACCTGACCAACAGAGACCCATCAGAGTGGTTCTGACCAATGGTGTCGCTGGCAGTGGAAAAACCTTCTCAGTACAGAAGTTCAGTCTGGACTGGGCAGAGGGCTTGGAGAACCAAGATGTCAGTCTGCTGGTTCTGCTTTCGTTCAGGGAGCTGAACCTGATCAGAGAGCAGCAGTACAGTCTTCTCAGGCTGCTCCATGTTTTCCATCCAACATTACAGAAGGTCTCAGCAGAGCAGCTGGCTGTCTGTAAAGTTGTGTTCATCTTGGACGGCCTGGATGAAAGCAGACTTTCACTGGATTTCACGAACAGGGAGGTTGTGTCTGATGTCACACAGACGTCATCAGTCAACCTGCTGCTGACAAACCTCATCCAGGGGAATCTGCTTCCCTCGGCTCTGGTCTGGATCACTTCCAGACCTGCAGCAGCCAATCAGATCCCTCCTACATGTGTTGACAGGGTAACAGAAGTACGAGGCTTCACTGATGCCCAGAAGGAGGAGTACTTCAGGAGGAGATCCAGTGATGAAGAGCTGTCCAGCAGAACCATCTCACACATCAAGAAGTCCAGGAGCCTCCACATCATGTGTCAAGTCCCAGTCCTCTGCTGGATCACTGCTACAGTTCTGGAGCACATGTTGACTACAGAGCAGAGAGGAGAGCTGCCCCAGACCCTGACTGACCTGTTCTCACACTTCCTGCTGGTTCAGACAAAGAGGAAGAAGCTCAAGTATGATGAGGGACATGAGACGAGTCCACAGGAGCTGATGGACGCTGACAGGGAAGTTCTTCTGAAGCTGGGGAGGCTGGCGTTTGAACATCTGGAGAAAGGAAACATCATGTTCTACCAAGAAGACCTGGAGCAGTGTGGTCTGGATGTCACAGAGGCCTCGGTGTACTCAGGACTCTGTACTGAGATCTTCAAAAGAGAGAGTGTGATCTTCCAGAAAACTGTCTACTGCTTTGTTCATCTGAGCATTCAGGAGTTTCTGGCTGCAGTCTACATGTTCCACTGTTACACCAACAGGAACACAGAGGTCCTGGAGAACTTCCTGGGAAAACAACGTGTTGATTTAACCCTGGATGTCTTCCTGAGGGCAGCCATGGAGAAATCCCTCAGAAGTAAAAATGGTCACCTGGACCTGTTTGTTCGCTTCCTTCATGGCCTCTCTCTGGAGTCCAACCAGAGACTCTTAGGAGGTCTGCTGGGTCAGACAGAGAACAGTCCGGAAACCATCCAGAGAGCCATCAACAACCTGAAGGAGATGAACAGTGATGAAATCTCTCCTGACAGAAGCATCAACATCTTCCACTGTCTGATGGAGATGAAGGACCACTCAGTCCATCAGGAGATCCAAGAGTTCCTGAAGTCAGAGACCAGATCAGAGCAGAGACTCTCTGAGATCCACTGCTCAGCTCTGGCCTACATGCTGCAGATGTCAGAGGAGGTTCTGGATGAGTTCGACCTGAGGAAGTACAAGACATCAGATCAGGGACGACGGAGACTGATCCCAGCTGTGAGGAACTGCAGGAAGGCTCGGTGAGTCCAGACATGATCAATATAATTATCAATCAGTAGATTAGATCAGTAGTTGAGTCAAATTCAGATAAACACAGTTTTCATTTATTCTCATTATTCTTAGTTTTACTTTGAAACAGTCAAAGGTCAGTTGTGTTTTTTTCTGGAGGGGTTGTAAATGCTGTGAGCACCAAAATGTCGATGTTTCAGTTGGTTGTGATTGTTGCTGTTCATAAAAACACGTGTTTTGTTTATTAGTAATAATTGTTGGATGCTTCATTGATTTGTTAATGTTCTGTGTTGTTTTGAGTCTTTTTGGTTTAATTTAAACCTGATCAAACTAATTAAAGCAGCTCCACTGATCTTACACCTCAGAGTGTGTTTCCAGGTGTTTCCAGGTGTTTCCAGGTGTTTCCAGGTGTTTCCAGGTGTTGGGGAGGACCCCTGCATATGAGAAAACAGTAGTATTAAACCTTTAGTGTCTCCAGCTGTGCAGTCTGATAAATGTCCTCAGGTGATGTCACCTGAGTCAGTGTGGGCGGAGTCTGAAGACAACACCAGACCTCTGGTGTCCACCTTAATCTAACATCCGAGGGTTGGTGGTTGAGGTGCATTGTGGGTAATGTAGGCAGCAGGTTTTTCTGAGGAAGAAGAATGTGTGAATGAAAAAAGAAGATGTCTCTGGTTCAGCTTTGTTGAAACTGTCCATTGTGACAGTGTTACAGGAGAGCAGTGATGAATCTGTGGAGGTCTGTGTTCAGCACTCATGAGGTTTCTATGACAACAGTCATCAGTGTTTGACCCTTCAAATCACAGGAGACAGAAACAGTGGGCTCCAATGAAAGCTGCTTTAAAAGTGGAGCTGAACAGCAGCCACTGTGGTAACAACAAACACTGATGGGATAATGGTTCATGATCAAACAGAATGTAACGGCTGCACAAGCAGAGAAAAGTCATCACATCAGTGAAATGACTCAACTGGTCAAAGCAGACCAAGAGTGGAGATGTAAACCCCTGAGTGTATTGACCTGATCAAGGCTGAGCTTTATTGATTGTTGAACTTTTCATGTTGAAGAGTGAACTTGTGTTTTTTCAAGTGTCATGGTGGAGCTTTAAAGTCTTTCCATAGATTGTGTTGAATGAGACAGAAAGTCCCAGGTGTTTTCTCTCTTGTTGCTGTAGAGGAGAGTCGTATCAGGAAATGTTCAGCTTCAGCCAAGAACACAGGTGTGAATCTATCAGAGCAGAATGGGAGGATTCAGTCTTCTTCTACACACCAGAGCTCAGTGTCATGTTTCTGTGAGGACCTTCTGTGAAAACCAGGCAGCAAACAGAGATTAGATTGAACTGTTGACTGAGTTGAGCTCAGGAGAAATGTTCTGGAGTAGGGATGCCACGGTGTGGAAATGTTCCCACCGGACAATAAGACATGTGTGGGCTCAGTATCTGTAGATTAGACCTCAGTGTTCCCCACACACTGATTTATCTGTGACAGGCCACCACATCAACAATGACGCCACATATTGATTTTCTATTGGTTCACAGTTTCACTGTAGAGCTGCACACACACACACTTCCAGGTTGTACCTGTAGAGTCCACTAAGTGTTGATCACTAGTGTTTTACTGAGGCCAGTTTGTTCATGGATCAACGTGGGCGCTGCCACTGATTCACCACAATGAGCCAGATCTGTTTTATGCAGTGGTGTGTGTTGACTTCTACAGAGAGGCAGCAGAGCCAAGCGATCTGGAGTCAGTTTAAAAACAGTGGAGAATAAAACTGTTTTTCTGAACAAGATTCTGACTCTGGATCAAATCATATGATGGAAGCAGAAATGTAACATCATTTTCCCTCCTTCATCTGCACAACAAAGATTCCCATGAAACTCTGCAGGTCTGAGAGAGAGTGATGAGAATTATTGTTTCATGTCAAACACAATCAGATCAGATGAGCTGAGCCACAGATGTGAAGAGCAGATGTTCATCACATCATCATCTTTTCTCATCAGATGCATTTTAACTTCAGTGTCTTTTATTACAAACTGTCTGATTTTATTCTAACACATTTTATATTTTCTCTCATCACAGACTTGTTAATTGTCGACTCTCAGAGACTCACTGTGAAGTCGTGTCCTCAGCTCTGAAGTCCAACCCCTCCCATCTGAGACACCTGGACCTGAGTGGAAACTGGGACCTGGAGGATTCAGCAGTGAAGCAGCTGTGTGCTGGACTGGAGAGTCCAAACTGTAGACTGGAGACTCTGAGGTCAGTTCACTGACTGGAGCTGTTGTAGTTTTATATTCAGTTCAAATCTGTGAAGTTCCAGTTTTTCATTGGTTGGTTCATTTTCAGGATTTCTGTGTGAAAAAGAAGGAAGATGAGACCAGGAGCAGAGTGGTGATGGGGAGGGTCAGGAGAATCCCCTGGGGTCGTTTGGGGGCCGGGGCCGGACTGATTATTGTGTAGACTAATAATATTGTGTTATATAAAAGTGGTCTACCTCGCTGCACCATCCTGCAGCCTGAACTGAGCCTCACAGCCTCTTGTCTCTCAAGTCTATATTTGCAGTAGGGGGGTAAATGAGCGGCCCCTCCTCAGGTGGTGCAACCCCAGTGTGCCTTGAACTGTGATTGGTCAGCTGCTGACCAATAAGAGCTGTGAAGTGGGGCTGGTACAGAGTCATCAGAGACGTGTTGGTGTTATCAGGGAACGTGTGTGTTCACTGTTCACATTGGTTTGAAGCAGCAGCAGAAAGAGAAGGAGAAAGGTGGAGCAGAGAAGAATGAAGAAGAACAAATACTGGAGGAGGAAGCAGAGAAATGTTCCACAATCACAGAGAGATTCAACATCCAGTAAAGAGCCAGCAGCTGAAATGCTAAGCAGGGCCGTTGTAGCTAGCTGCTAGCTCAGCTCATAGTAAATGTGGCTAGTATAGCTAGCTGCTAGTTGTTGGGCAGCAGCCCTGTGCTTGTGTTAGCTGCTGTTTGTCTCTGTGTGTTATTAACAGCTGGGACTGGTGATCTCCAGGTAAAATGAAGGGTCCCACTCGGCCCCTGGATGAGAGCAGTCACAGTGTTTGTGATTCAGAGCAGCAGAGAATTGACAGAGTTTGATGTTAAAATCAGAAAGTTGATGAGAATCAAACTGCAACAGTCTCACAGATCTTCTGCTGCTGCTGCTGATCTGAACACCAGCAAAGCTGCAGCTCTCTGCAACCAACACATATTGCAGCTGTTGTTGTGTGTTGATGTCAGCACTGCAGCATCATGGGAAGCCACAGACCTTCAGACTGCAACACAAACCAGATCAAAGCAGGGCCAGTGGCTGAGGCGGGAAAGTGGAGACAAGAGGAAACTCAGCTGGGACATGGAGGCAGGAAGGATTAGATTGATGCTGGGAGCAATTTATGAGCAGCTCCCACCTCCCCAACATCATAGTGAATAAACAGGTGAGGAGCCAACATGTCCTCTATGTTCAGGTGGAGCTTCATGTGGCTCCTTCTATCAGGGGCTAAAACAAGCCTGTCTCCAGGCCCACACACCTGGAGACATCAGCAGGTGCTGAGGTGTCTCCCAGCAGCCACTGAGAGTCAGAGCTCAGAGGTGAACTCACTGGAGGCAGAAGGAGACGAGATGGATTTGATTTGTTGGTGAGGGTGAAGGACTCAGGAAGCAGCTTTGAACAGGCGTGATGCAGCTGAAGGCAGGGAGGGACTGGCCAATCAGAGGAGATCCAGGAAAACAGCTCCTAGTTCCTCAGGAGACAGCTGCCACTGATCTGAGAGCAGATGTTGTGTTGTGGTCAGAAACACAGCAGCTTGTGTATGTTGTGGAGCTGACAGTACCATGGGAGGACGCAGGAGAAACGGCCTCTGAGAGGAAACAGCTCAGATACACAGAGCTGGCAGCAGAGGCAGAGGAGCCTGCTCTGAAAGCTGAGCTCCAGGGGAGGTTGGCTGTAGGGGTTTTGTTGGCAGATCAGTCTGGTCCCTGTTACCTGAACTGAGCTGCTCTCACTTCTGTTCTCTTCAAGTCCACGTTGTGCTTCTCTGAACCTGTGCACTGTGAACTCAAAGCGCTCCAGGTGTCCTTCATGTCATATCTAGTTTATTGTGTGTGAACACAACAAAAGCTCAGACTTGATCTTGAAGAATGGAGCTTCTTCTAATCACATGAGTAACACAAGTGGTCATGTGACTGTGGTTCAGGAGCAGTTACCAGAGCAGACTGACACTGACACTCAGAGAAACTCTGTTCATCAACTATCAGACCTAAACCGTGGACGTTGTGCTGAGCTGAAGGGTTGTAGGACTGTGAGCACAGGTTTGATCTCTGCTCTGTGACCTTCATGAACCCCGTCCTCACTCAGTCTGCTCCTCACTGGGGGGTTGATGTGAAAATCAGATGAATTCTACTTCCTCATTCAGTGAAGATCAGCTGAATAAATCTGTGGTGTTTTCCAGCAGGAGGCTCTGAACGTTACCTGAAGGTGAACTGGTTGTTGCTGCAGGTCACAGAATCTGACGGCTCACAGAATGGGCTGTAACACCGGTGGTAGACTGAGGCCGAGCACTCGTCCTCCTCAAGTTCTCAACAGTGACACAAGTTCTTCTTTAAAGATGTGGACACAGAGAAATCTTTTCCCTCCTCCTGTAAATGTGACATTGTGCAGTTGTTTGGTGACTTTGGAACATTGAAGCTGCTCCACCATGTTTGTTCTGAACAGTGTGACTGAGTTCTCACTGTTTGTTCACGTCCTCAGTGTTTTGTTTCTGTGCTGATGTCTGTAGTGTCAGAGAGGGAACAGACTAAACAGACGTGAATCCTCTGATTCTCCTCTGATCACAGACTGAACTGAGGTCAGCAGCAGCTGATCAACCTGTGTTCACACCAACAGCTGTATGAATGTTGTGCTGACATTTGGATGATGTGTGTAGAAGGCTGACATGATGAAGATCCACAATAACAGAAGGACAAAGTCACTCTACTCATTTTAGACAAACATCATTGATCAGGACAAATCTGATTGATTATCAATCATTGATCTACATCTTTGATTCTTTATTCAGATTGAAGAACTGCAGGTTGTCAGAGATCAGCTGTTCTTCTCTGGTCTCAGCTCTGAAGTCCAACCCCTCCCATCTGAGAGAACTGGACCTGAGTGGAAACCAGGACCTGCAGGATCCAGGAGTGAAGGGTCTGTGTGGTTTTCTGCAGAGTCCAGACTGTAGACTGGAGACTCTGAGGTCAGACTCCATGTTTTCTTTCTGTGCTGAGATGAATGTGATGTGAAAGTTGTGTTGACACTGAGCTGCAGACATGAGGCTGATATTATACTGATCCACACTGAGGATCTTCATGGTAAAGTCTGTTTTCTTCTTCTCTGCTTTTAGTCCAGTGACTGTTTCTCTTCAACTTTCACCTCATGACTTTTAAAACACCAACAGAAACACATTGAATCTGTCAGACAATAACTGATCTATAATCAATAGCTGATGGTCCCAACACTTTTATAAGGCTCTGTGATGTTTGTACTGACTCCAGTATTCAAAGCCAAGTTGTCATAGCAACAGGTTGTTTCATCACTTTAAATCCTGTAGGTTTGACTGTGTTAAATATTTGAGCTCAGTCACCAGGTGTCTGTGTCTCTGCCGTTCCATCAACTAGTGAATTTAATATATATTTCTATACATTTGTTCTCATGTCTCCAAACTTCAGCCTGACATGTTTGTTGTCTTTGAAAACTTGAGGATCTTTAGTAGAATCTGCACAACATGAGTTTGTATAGATGGAGCCACAGGTGGAGCTGGCAGAGTTGAAGAGGTGGAGTCACTACGTCTTTATTGAAGCAGCAGCATGTTGTCATGAATATTAATGAGAGCTGTTTTTACTTTGTCTGTTTGACTCTTTGTGGTTTCAAGCAGGAACTTTGTCTCCGAAACTCACATCTTTGATTCTTTATTCAGATTGAGGAGCTGCAGGTTGTCAGAGATCAGCTGTTCTTCTCTGGTCTCAGCTCTGAAGTCCAACCCCTCCCATCTGAGAGAACTGGACCTGAGCTACAACAACCTGAAGCGTTCAGACCTGAAGGATCTCCGTGGTCTCGTGCAGAGTCCAGACTGTAGACTGGAGACTCTGAGGTCAGTAGAGGGGCGGAGTCAGTCCATGCTGCTCTCAGCAGTATTGTACTAAACACAGTTAGTATCAGAGCAAAGATCCAGTGTTTCCTGTGAACCTCCAACCTCCTCAGTGGCTGCTTTCCTCAGTGAAGCTGTGAGAGGAGAACGGGGACAGGCTTCAGGATTGGACAGAAAGACAGAGAGAGAGACAACAGTCAGCCAATCAGAGCAGCCAGAAGCTTGTTGTGATCATGTGTGTGAGTTGATGTGAAGACGACTGTTGTTGTTGTGTTGATGTGTACAGGAAATAAAGCTGATTCCAGCTGACAGCCTCACAGATGGACAGAGACAGTGTCCTCATTCATCAAACTGTCCAATCTGATCTGAGACTGTTTGTTCTCTGGTTTCAACACTAAACAGCTGATCAGTTTCATCTGTGTCACAGCTCTGAGATCAGTGTGATGGAGCCTGACAGTCCCTGGCTCTTAGTGACAGCCTCCATGTTCAGTCAGGTGATGTTTCAGAAGCAGCTCACATGTTGATCAACACACAGAGACTCTGTGTTTAAAGTGACATCAGCTGACAGGTAACAGGAGTGAATCCATCACTGACCTGTTGCTGACTCAGCACTTTGTTTCCACTGTGGACTGAGTGAAATGTGCAGAGTGAACAGACTTGATGCTGAACGTCTCTGCAGGTCTGTGAGCTTCCAGCTCAGTGTGTTCACTCCAACACGTTAACATGAGAGCTGAGAGGAAGCAGCTGCTGCACATCTGGTCTGAACAGGACTGAAGTCCCTGCTGCATCACTGACTGATGAAGTGAGTCTCTGTAAACACTGATTCATCTCCTCTGCTTTCTTCTTCTCTACACAGCTGGAGGCCTTTCTACAGGTGAGAGTGGAGAGGAGAGCTTGATCCAGCAGTGACTGACAGAGGAACCAGAAGAAGTGGAGATGACTCTCAGTGCTGCAGTCTGAACTGATCTGAGAACAGCTCCACTGTCACACACAGAGTCCAGTCCACCATCATCCCTGTGTGTTCCTCTGGATCTGACAGAGCATCATCAGTGTCTCTGGACTTAAAGCTCATCAAGTTCAGCTCTGGACAGTTTCCTTGTTGAGCTTCACAAAGAGGGAATTTCACAGTAAAATGACTTGAACTCTGAAGATTAGTTTGACTCAGACGTTGAAGCCTCATGTTCTTCAGCTGAGCTTTACCAGATATTATTGTACAGGAGGAACATGTTGTTTTTATCCTCCATCTCTTCATTCAAGTTGTGTTAAGGAGGAACAATCACACAGACCAACAACTCTTTCACTGTGTATATGGACATGTGAGTGTTGTTTTCAGACAGGCTTGAAAAATGTTCATCTCTCCATTATAATGCTGAGTCAACAAGTGTCACTGATTCAATGGATCATTCATTAACTGGACTTTAAATCCTCCTTCATGGTCAATAATGTTTTTATATTGACTTCCTGTTTGATTCCTGGTTTCTAATCTTTCATTGTTTTGACATTTTACTCCTCTTTTATTCCATAAAGCTGCCAGTTTATTCCTAAATGACTGTGTGTGTTATTGTTGTGTTGTGTGTTTGTTGTGAAGCTCTTTGTAACACTGGTACTGTCGCTCCTCGTCAGTCCAGCTACGTCCTTTTTGTCTTCTCCCCTAATGTCTCCAGGATTTGTGTTTCCTGTTTTATTTTGATACTCACCTGGTGGTCCCTTCACTTCCTGCCCTCCTGTGTGATTACCTGGCCCCGCCCTAATGTGTTTCACCTGTGTCTCATTGTCCCCCCTCCCCCAGAGTATTTAGTGTCAGTGTTCCCTTCCCTCTGCTCCAGTTCCTCTTGTCCCCCTTGTGACAGTGGTCCAGCCTTTTGGTTCTTTTGTGTATATTTCTCAGTGATCAGTGTGCGACTACTTTCTGTCTTGACCTTTTGACCTTTAGCCTGTCAATCATGTGCTGTCGTCCTGTTGGACTGATTTCTGTGAAGTCGACCTTTTGCCTGAGTGAAGTGTGGCTGTGACATCTCTCATATCTTGGACCTTGTTGAAGAAGAACTCTGAGTTTTCTTTCCAGCTGTTGATTCTCTCTGTGTTTTGTTGAATGACCTTTTCCAGATCCTCACCTTCTTTTCCAGACCGTCAGCTCTTTTATTTTTCCACCAGCAGCATCACAGTCCTGTCTCGTACTTCAGCAGGGGCTGCCTCAGATCTACCCTCCTTCAGAGCAGGAGTTGTAGTATAACATTATAAGTTAATTTCTCTATCTGCTAAATATACTATGTCTCCAATAATGATTACTATAATTACTATACTCATCACAAAAAAGACTGAAGTGTGAAGAATAATGTCACAACATGTGTAAACCGTGTGTATCACTGATTATGTTAAACTCAAGTAAATATATTGTTTTAAAAAAATGCAGCAGGAAAAAGTCGGAACATAATGGTGTATTCCTGGACGAGAACATGGTTTTAAAAAAAAATGTAGTGAAAGAGAATCAGAATATAATGGTGTCCACTGGGCATGGACTTCACGGAAAGAAAAAATAAGCCTCATGAATGTAGTTTATAAGATTTATGTCTAACGAGCTCTGTCCCAGTCTGGATAGATAATGAGGTTTTCATCCAGTCCAGGTCTTCTACTGAAAATGGTTTTGACTGTGAGAAAATAGACATGACCTGGGAGGGGTCAGGTTTGGTGGACACGACAGTTTCGGTGGAGACTGGTGAAATATGAGAGGAGGCGTGGGCAGATTTTGGATTATAAAAGAAGAGGTCACGTATCATGTATTCAGATCAACTTTTTGCTTTGTTGTCGACAATAAATCTCTGCTGCACTGAATTGTGCCTCCTGGTGATCTTTGAAGACTTTGAAGATATTTCTGAACAACTGATAAGATTCCAGACTCAGAATCTGGTCCATGATTGGGGCGTCTGTCCCACATCAGAGTCCTGAGCAGAGTCAGGTCTCGGTGTACGATCAGGACTTGTTGAACGAGCATCAGAATGTGAATCTGCAGCGTTGACTTCAGTCTCAGAACCAACAGGCGTCACTGCCTAAAACTGAAAAGATACTCTGATCTGATCTGTTTTATGCTGCTCAGTTAGTTTGAGTTAGCTCGCTGAAAGTCAGTTCTGCTACATGTGAACGAAGCTCTTCTATTTTCTACTTCAATACAACATGAAGTTACTGTTTATGGTCAGGTGTTGACTTCAAATCTGTTATCAGGTGTGAAAATCAAAGCTTTGTCTTCAGCCACAAATGAATATGAACGGAGTGGCCGCCATCTTGACTGAGATGTGTCCCAATTCAGGAGCCGCATCCTTCAAAGGCTGTGTTTGAAGACCTATTACATCACAGCGGTGCGACTAGACTGTCCCACTTAGAAAAGCTGAGAAATGTGTCCAGAGCACGGATGTATTATTAGACTGAGCGAGTCTGAATATTAAAGTCTAATGATGATGATGTATCATCCAAAAAGGACGATTATTTATCACCTTAAAAAGATTGAATTTAACTCCCATCCTGTAACTGAATCTCAAGGAGTTTCATTTCGTTTTTAGATGGAAAGTGGAAAATGTTGTGTGAAGAACCCACATCTCAGTTTGTGTCCTTCAGTCCACAGACAGTGGTTTACATGTTACAGAGCAGGTCGTTAGTTTGGCTCTTACAAACTACATGTGGCTCAGTTTGACAGAAAGTCGTCACAAATAACAGCTTCACTTTCACGTACTGCACTAAACTTTACTGACAATATTAAACACAATGAAGTATTTAACAGTGACTTCATGAATAAATATATATTTAAATTCAAGTAAAACTGAAAAGCTTTGCTGGATCAGAGATAATGAGAAAAATCACCACGGTCAAATAATCAACAGGTGTTTGATTTACTCCACTGTAAATAAACCAATGTTTTCTCCTGACAGCAGAGGTTGGAGGGGACAGGACATGTGGAGGTTGGGCCTGTTATAATACCTCCACCCAGTCCTGACTGTAGCATATAGCTGTGGAGAACAGTGGGAAATAGACAGAGGGCTCAGTAATGACAAGACATAAAGCTTCACTGCAGCACTGCACAGTTTTAGTTGGTTTTTTAAAGAAGACATGTCGTATAAATCTGCTTCTCAATGAGAGACAGTGAACGTAATATAATACATCCAGGTTTAATAATACATCCATGAATATAGACTCACACAGACTGACAGAGTTTCCTCTGTGTTTGGAAACATGTCCTCACGGTGCTGGATGGATCATGTTGTTTGAAGAACTCGTCGATTGTTTGTTCTGAAAAGTTAAAGGTCTTCATGTTAAATATTGTATCGTTAATACACCTGCTCCATAACGTGTTTTTATTTATCTTCAATAATCAATAATCAGGAGAGTCACATGATTGTCCACAGTCCGCAGTCGATGGCTTTTCGTCATTCTGATCTATGACATCATAGACACACCTGGACTTGATGAGGTCAGTGTTCAGCCCGGTCTCCAGGACGACAGGGTCACGCATCACTAACTGGTCTGAGGTCTGTCACTAGTTTCTGCAGAGGCCTGAACAGACTGGTGATGTCACACAGGTTTATACAGGCGGGGCTCACACACCTGAGACCGGAGAGGCCGGTCTGGGACCAGCTGAAGACCTGCTGGGGGGTAACACAGTGACGCTGCTGGTTCTACTGGCTGACGTCCTTCAGTCAGTCACAGGAGCAGGTCAGAGGTCAGAGGTCATCTGTGGGGTTCAGCTCATGTAGAGGTGAGGGGGTGAGGAGCTGGAAAATTAGTGTCAGTTAATGAGTGTGGGGGGGGGCACATAGAGAGGAGGTTCAGGCTGGGTCACTGAACACAATGGGACAGGTGGAGGGACAGGGGGACAGGTGGAGGGACAGATGGACAGGGGGACAGGTGGAGGGACAGATGGACAGATGGACAGGTGGACAGGTGGAGGGACAGATGGACAGATGGACAGGTGGAGGGACAGATGGACAGGTGGACAGATGGACAGATGGACGGACAGGTGGACAGGTGGAGGGACAGGGGGACAGGTGGAGGGACAGATGGACAGGGGGACAGGTGGAGGGACAGATGGACAGGGGGACAGGTGGAGGGACAGGGGGACAGGTGGAGGGACAGATGGACAGGGGGACAGACAGATGGACAGGGGGACAGGTGGTGTGGGGAGGTCAGAGGGAGGAGTCAGGGGAGTACAGAGAGGATGATGATGATGAAGACAGTGGGTCAGGTAGTTGTTCAGGATGTTACTGTGAGGTCACTTTGTTAGGATACCCCCTGATTTGTTAGGTTACCCCTGATTTGTTAGGTTACCCCTGATTTGTTAGGTACCCCTGATTTGTTAGGTTACCCCTGATTTGTTAGGATACCCCCTGATTTGTTAGGTACCCCTGATTTGTTAGGTTACCCCTGATTTGTTAGGTTACCCCTGATTTGTTAGGTACCCCTGATTTGTTAGGTACCCCTGATTTGTTAGGTACCCCTGATTTGTTAGGTTACCCCCTGATTTGTTAGGTTACCCCTGATTTGTTAGGATACCCCCTGATTTGTTAGGTACCCCTGATTTGTTAGGTTACCCCTGATTTGTTAGGTTACCCCTGATTTGTTAGGATACCCCCTGATTTGTTAGGTTACCCCTGATTTGTTAGGTTACCCCTGATTTGTTAGGATACCCCCTGATTTGTTAGGATACCCCCTGATTTGTTAGGTACCCCTGATTTGTTAGGTTACCCCTGATTTGTTAGGTTACCCCTGATTTGTTAGGTTACCCCTGATTTGTTAGGTTACCCCTGATTTGTTAGGTTACCCCTGATTTGTTAGGTTACCCCTGATTTGTTAGGTACCCCTGATTTGTTAGGTTACCCCTGATTTGTTAGGTACCCCTGCTGGACCTGGTTGGACCCTTTCACCTTCAGAACTGTCTCAGTTCTTCACGGCCCAGATCCAACAAGCTGCAGGAGACGTTCCTCACAGATTTGGTCCATATTGACCTGATGACATCACACAGCTGCTGCTGTCTCCTGCTCCACCTCGTCCCACAGTTCTGGACGGAGACCTGACTGGAGGACACCTGAGGACGGGCAGAACATCTGCTTCGTGTTGTTCGTCCACAGATGCTGAGAGAGAACAGGAGAGCTGCAGCTCCCTGGATGTTTGCTCCTTTTAAAACCAGCCTCTGTGAGCCCTGGGGGGGAACACCAGCAGCTTCTGAAGCAGTCAGACAGGCTCCAACAACCACGCCACGAACAGAGTCCCTGAGCCCCCGCTCCTCCTCGTCCTGATGCTCGGCTTGAACTTGTACAGCCAGGGCCCACTCCGTGAGCCTGGTTTACAGGACAGGAGCAGGGGCAGGTGTCAGGTTTAAACAACTCAAGACATTATTAAAAATACAAAGAGAGAAGACACAGAGTTAGAGCTCTTTTTACTCGCGAGGAGAACGGACAGAGATGCACTCAGTTACACTCTCCAAACCGCTCTGAGTACATCTTGCCGTCTCCTCTTTTTTTATTTCCTTAGGGTGGTCCCTAGTTACATGAGAGATGCAGCCTCTAAAGGATGGGAAAACACAGGCTGCACTCCTTATCTGAAAACGTTATGAGAATGCTTTCTATTCTAGCAGGTGTGTTCAAGGTCTAAGACCGTGCTATTCTATCAGTTGCATAGTTTCTCAGTACATCCCTCTGCTCTAATTAAAGGAGTTTCATGTTTATCTCTTCAGTGTGGTTTCACTCTGTGCCCCGTCCTTGACTCTGCATGTGAGTCCTCCTGATGAATCTGAAAGACAGCTTGCACAACATTCTACAGGCACACAGGCATATGTGTAACTCTTAAACAGTGTAAGCAAATGTAAGATAACTTTTATGTATAATAATTCCAACAGCAGGAGAGGCTGACATGGAGCCATGGACTTCAGGAGGCAGTGAGAGTGCAGCTTTACTTTACTCCGTCTTTGCTTCAGGGATTTAGATCTCGGCTTATGGAAGAAGAAGAAGCAGACAAAGAAGGAGAAGAAGGTTTTGTGAGAGACGTGATTATGTGTGTTGATGTATTTGTAGAAATCCGTGTTGAGACGCTGTGCCGCCATGATTCCTCCGACACAGCAGGGGGCGGTGCTCCGCTGCACAGCTGGTTGTGACCCGCTAGAAACACAGAAGAAGAGCGGGAGGCGGAAGAAGAGGAAGAAGAAGACGTGGAGGCCTGGTCTCTGGTCTCCGTCGTGTGCTCGGACAGAAGCTCACCTGTGTACAGACCAGTGCTTAGTTACACCGCCATGGACGTGTCCGTGTACCTGGCAGCCGCCGCCCTCCTCATCGTCCTCATCGTGTTCGTGCTGAAGGTCCGCGGGAAAACGCAGCAGGGTGAGCCTCGGCTGATGCTAATGCTAACTGTTAGCATCGCGTTTATCTGGCTGCTGCTTTGACGTGAAGCCTGTCAGAGGTCAAAGGTCAGATATAGTGTAATAATGACGTCAGGGCATGTCTCCGCGGTGAAGGAGAAAGCGACGGTTAACACTGACCCCGCGCTACGTCACCGCTCACCTGTCGTCACTCACCTGTCGTCACTCACCTGTCGTCACTGCAGCCGCTCAGGTCTCCCGGTCTTATCCTCGGGTTTACGGTCGTACAGGTGTAACCTGCAGACCACTTCCTGTAGTAAAGGTCTGACTGTTGTCAGGCTGTGGCTCCTGAGGTGACGTGGCTCTGTTTACCTGCAGCTCCACACCTGATCAGGGTGAACTGACTTCAGACCAGCACTGTGACCAGGTCAGACCCGATACACATCTGGACCCTGTTGTTTTAATGTGTGAAGCTCTTTAAGTCTGACGGGACAGAGGAGACTCTTATTGTGTTAACCACAGGAAGCAGTAGTCCTCTGACCTCTGACCTCAGGGTTAGGCTAACTGGTCTCTTCTCAGTCTGAGGCCTCTGCAGCCCTGAGGTGGCGGTCTGATCTGTTCCTGATGTGAGTGATGGGTGTCACAGAGGTGGTGGTCTGATGTGTTCTGTGCTCAGCTGACGAGGAGCAGCGGCGGGATGTGGTCCGAGCCGCGGGCCCCCCCCGGCAGGCGGCAGAGGAGAGAGGAGCTGGGATGCCCCGCCGGAGGAGGAACATGGCGGCGGTGATGGCCAACAGACGACCACAGAGAGAGGCTGTGGGACACGGTAAACACTCACCTGTGCCTCTGTTTACCTGAGACAGTGTCATCAGCTGGTCAACATCCAATCAGAAACAGTGATCAGAACAATCACCTCTGACCGGAGCAGCTTTCAAACTGCCTTATTGATTATTGATTATCATTCATAAGTGACTGATCAGAAGTGTCCCAGACAGTCAGCACAGACCAGGACCCAGATCAGACCCGGATCAGACCCGGATCAGACCAGGATCAGACCCAGATCAGACCCAGATCAGACCCGGATAAGACCAGGACCAGATTTAGATCAGACCCGGATCAGACCAGGATCAGACCAGGACCAGATTTAGATCAGACCCGGATCAGACCAGGATCAGACCCAGATCAGACCCGGATCAGACCAGGATCAGATTTAGATCAGACCCGGATCAGACCAGGATCAGACCCGGATCAGACCAGGACCAGATTTAGATCAGACCCGGATCAGACCAGGATCAGACCCAGATCAGACCAGGACCAGATTTAGATCAGACCAGGATCAGACCCAGATCAGATTTAGATCAGACCAGGACCAGATTTAGATCAGACCCGGATCAGACCAGGATCAGACCCGGATCAGACCAGGACCAGATTTAGATCAGACCCGGATCAGACCAGGATAAGACCCAGATCAGACCAGGACCAGATTTAGATCAGACCAGGATCAGACCCAGATCAGATTTAGATCAGACCAGGATCAGATTTAGATCAGACCAGGATCAGACCCAGATCAGATTTAGATCAGACCAGGATCAGATTTAGATCAGACCCAGATCAGACCAGGACCAGAACTCCTATAACCAGGGAGTAGAAACAGGGGCGTGTCCTGTGATGTGAAGACCATGTGCTGCTGCTTTCAGAGGAGGAAGACGTGGAAGAAGAAGAGCTGGAGCAGAGTTTCCAGCCGACGGCGAAGGTCGGAGCCAAGAAGCAGAAGAAGCTGGAGGAGAAACAGGCCAAGAAAGCCCAGAGAGAGGTGAGGGGGGGGGGCACTGCATACTGCTCAGAGCTGGGGGGGGGCACAGGCACTCTGGACACTCTTCTCCCACAATGCAGTGCACAGCGGAAATGGAGAAAGTGGTGAATAACCTGAACTGTGTGTGTGTGTGTTGCGTCTCCAGGCGGAGATGGAGGAGAGGGAGGAGAGGAAGAGGATGCAGGAGCTCAGAGAGCAGGAGAGGCGGCAGGAGGAGGAGAGGGAGCGGCTGCTGGAACAGAAACAGGTCTGACTCTCTCACCAGCTCCTCCTCCCTGTGAGGGCGAACGAGGAGGCGCTGACACTCTGCTCTGTGTTCAGGAGGAGGAGGAGCGTCGAGCCAAGGAGGAGCAGGAGAGGAGGGAGGAGGACGAGTACCTCAAACTCAAGGCCTCCTTCATCATAGAAGACCAGGGAGAGGAGGAGCAGCTGAGTGAGGACCAGGTCAGACCAGTCCAGCACCCGCTCTCAGTCCTGTGATGTCACAGATTTCAGCTAATCACTGTTTGTGTTTCGGTCTTAGTCTCGAAATCTGCTGCAAGACTTCATCCAGTACATCGAGGTGAGACTGAGACCACATCCAGTCCGGACTGGACAACATGAGACCACATCCAGTCCGGACTGGACCACATGAGACCACATCCAGTCCGGACTGGACAACATGAGACCACATCCAGTCCGGACTGGACCACATGAGACCACATCCAGTCCAGACTTGACAACATGAGACCACAACCAGTCCAGACTGGACCACATGAGACCACATCCAGTCCAGACTTGACAACATGAGACCACAACCAGTCCAGACTGGACCACATGAGACCACATCCAGTCCAGACTTGACAACATGAGACCACATCCAGTCCAGACTGGACCACATGAGACCACATCCAGTCCAGACTTGACAACATGAGACCACATCCAGTCTGGACTGGACCACGTGACCTCAGGGTCTGACAATGTCCCTCTGTCTTGCAGAGCTCTAAGGTGGTCCTCCTGGAGGACCTGGCCTCCCACTTTGGGATGAGGACTCAGGATGCTATCACCAGACTGCAGGACCTGTTAGCTGAAGGCTCCCTCACAGGTGAGTCTGAGCAGGGCAGGTGTGGGTGTGGCCTCTCAGAGTGAAGTCACATGATCATCAGTCAACTGTAGCAACTATAACGACTATAACAGCTGCAACAGCTGCAACAACTATAGCAGCTGCAACAACTTTAACAGCTGCAACAACTGTAACAACTATAACAACTTTAACAACTATAACAACTTTAACAGCTGCAACAACTATAACAACTTTAACAGCTGCAACAACTATAACAACTATAACAGCTGCAACAGCTGCAACAACTATAACAACTATAACAACTTTAACAGCTGCAACAACTATAACAACTATAACAGCTGCAACAGCTGCAACAACTATAGCAGCTGCAACAACTTTAACAGCTGCAACAACTATAACAACTTTAACAGCTGCAACAACTGTAACAACTATAACAACTTTAACAACTATAACAACTTTAACAGCTGCAACAACTATAACAACTTTAACAGCTGCAACAACTGTAACAACTATAACAACTTTAACAACTATAACAACTTTAACAGCTGCAACAACTATAACAACTTTAACAGCTGCAACAACTGTAACAACTATAACAACTTTAACAACTATAACAACTATAACAGCTGCAACAACTATAACAACTTTAACAGCTGCAACAACTATAACAACTTTAACAGCTGCAACAACTGTAACAACTATAACAACTTTAACAACTATAACAACTATAACAGCTGCAACAACTATAACAACTTTAACAGCTGCAACAACTTTAACAGCTGCAACAACTATAACAACTTTAACAGCTGCAACAACTTTAACAGCTGCAACAACTTTAACAGCTGCAACAACTATAACAACTTTAACAGCTGCAACAACTTTAACAGCTGCAACAACTATAACAACTTTAACAGCTGCAACAACTATAACAACTTTAACAGCTGCAACAACTTTAACAGCTGCAACAACTATAACAACTATAACAGCTGCAACAGCTGCAACAACTATAGCAGCTGCAACAACTTTAACAGCTGCAACAACTATAACAACTTTAACAGCTGCAACAACTGTAACAACTATAACAACTTTAACAACTATAACAACTTTAACAGCTGCAACAACTTTAACAACTTTAACAGCTGCAACAACTATAACAACTTTAACTGCTGCAACAATTATAACAACTATAACAACTTTAACTGCTGCAACAATTATAACAGCTGCAACAGCTGCAATAACTAACAACTGTAACAGCTGCAACAACTTCAACAGCTGCAATAACTATAACAACTGCAACAGCTGCAACAACTATAACAGCTGCAACTACTGTAACAACTGCAACAACTATAACAACTGTAACAGCTGCAACAGTTGTAACACTGCAAAAATAACGATTGTAACAGCTGCTACAACTACAACAGCTGTAACAGCTACAACAATAACGGTTCTAACAGCTGCAACACGTATACTGCTGTGGTGATATATGCTGCTTTAAGGTGTTGCTGACTGTTGCTCTGTGTTGCTGACTTTGCTCTGCATTGCTGACTGTTGCCCTGTATGATGCTGACGTTGCTCTGTGTTGCTGACTGTTGCCCTGTATGATGCTGACTGTTGCCCTGCATGATGCTGACTGTTGCCCTGTATGATGCTGACGTTGCTGTGTTGCTGACTGTTGCCCTGTATGATGCTGACTGTTGCCCTGCATGATGCTGACGTTGCTGCGTTGCTGACTGTTGCCCTGTATGATGCTGACGTTGCTCTGTGTTGCTGACTGTTGCCCTGTATGATGCTGACTGTTGCCCTGCATGATGCTGACTGTTGCCCTGTATGATGCTGACGTTGCTGTGTTGCTGACTGTTGCCCTGTATGATGCTGACTGTTGCCCTGCATGATGCTGACGTTGCTGCGTTGCTGACTGTTGCCCTGTATGATGCTGACTGTTGCCCTGCATGATGCTGACGTTGCTGCGTTGCTGACTGTTGCCCTGCATGATGCTGACGTTGCTGCGTTGCTGACTGTTGCCCTGTATGATGCTGACGTTGCCCTGTGTTGCTGTTGTCGTCCTGCAGGGGTGATTGACGACAGAGGGAAGTTCATCTCCATCACTCCAGAGGAGCTGGACTCTGTGGCTCTCTTCATCAGACAGAGGGGCAGAGTCTCCATCACAGAACTGGCTCAGGCCAGCAACTCTCTGATCAACCTGATGCCCGAGGACCGCAGCACCGCCTGAGGGACCCCACACCACCGTCCTCATGAGACCGCTGAGGAGGAATCTGAACCCAGATCTGTTTTGAGCCCGATGTAAACACAGACCAGATCACAGCTCAGTACCTGGACTCGGGTAGACCAGGACCTGAGCTGAAGTAAACTCTGTCTACACTGTGAGACGAAGCATCAACATAAAAACCATCAAACAGTCTGACTCCTGTCCTCGTCTTTTCTGAGTTTGGTCGCTTCCTGTCACATGACCTTTAGTACTGGTTCAATAATCAGAGTCTCAACATGTACTAATGAAACATCACACACACGTCTACACCCACAACCTGACCTCTGACCTCGAGCTCAGCTGATCTACATGACAGCTGCTCCATCTCTGTAGTTCACCTTTAATGAGAAGCTGTTTGTTTTCTTCATTCAGCAGTTGTTTTAATTAGATTCACATCATGTTACAGGAAGACAAATCAATCAGTCTGATTAGACACAGATGTTCAGGAGCTCCTCACATCTGTACACAGGTCATCAGAGGTCATGTATCCCGGCTGTGTCTCCAGACAGTGCAGCAGTGTAGTGTCAGTGTTACTGCAGGTACACCTGAGGGGATCGTCAGGCCCAGGTAGGTTCAGGTTCAGAGGTCCTGCTCTGTCCAGCTGTGGGCTGTCACATCTGTCAGACAGGCTCTCTGTTCATTACATCACCGCACAGCTGGTGACTGCCCCAGAGTCCAGTCCTCAGGGGGGTCGGACATTTAAAACTGATCAACGTGACAATAACAGAAAACGTGAGCGTGTGTAGACTGGTCTGGTCTCTGAAGTCCAGAGTCCGTCTCAGGCTCTGGTTTCAGCTGGACCTGTCCTGGTCTTTGTCACGGGCCCTCTGACCTCCCGGACTCAGTTTTCCCTCGGTGATCTCCCACGTGGACGTGGCCCCTCGGTCCTGAAAACACCAGGGACTCATCAGTCTCACAGGAAACTGCACAGTTAGCGTTAGCATGTAGCTGCTGTCTCTGTTCCATGTTGATGTGGTACCTTGATGAGAACACCCAGCGGGGCCAGGTCACTCCTGAGGGCGTCGCAGGCTCTGAGGAGGAGGTCTCGGCCTCTGGCCGGTCCTGATTCCTTCGGGTGCCCGAGAGCAAACGCTCGCACTTCACCTCTGAAGCGAGTCAGCTGCTCCACCACAGCCTGCAGATTCCCGCCGCCGCTCAGCACGTCAGCCCGCTGCAGGTGACATCACAGAGGAGACGTGTGTCTAAGTCAGTGAGCGACAGGTGGAGACACGGAGACAGGTGGAGACACAGGGCGACAAGTAGAAACAGATAGAGACAGGTGCAGACAGGTAGAAAAAGGTGGAGACAGGAGGAGACAGGTGCAGACAGGAGGAGACGCGAGGAGACACAGGGAGACAGGTAGAAACAGGAGGAGACAGGTGGAAACAGGTGGAGATGCGAGGAGACAGGTGGAGACGGGGGGAGACAGGTGCAGACACAGGGAGACAGGTAGAAACAGGTGGAGACACGGGGAGAAAGGTGGAAACAGGAGGAGACACAGGGAGACAGGTGGAGACGCGGGGAGACTGGTGCAGACAGGTGGAGTCAGGTGCAGACAGGAGGAGACAGGTGCAGACAGGAGGAGACAGGTGAAGACGCGGGGAGACAGGTGAAGACGCGGGGAGACAGGTGCAGACAGGTGGAGACAGGTGCAGACAGGAGGAGACAGGTGCAGACAGGAGGAGACAGGTGAAGACGCGGGGAGACAGGTGCAGACAGGTGGAGACAGGTGCAGACAGGAGGAGACAGGTGAAGACGCGGGGAGACAGGTGCAGACAGGAGGAGACGCGGGGAGACAGGTGCAGACAGGTGAAATCAAACAGTGAGAGTGATCTGCTCTCACCTGACTCTGCAGCACATCCACCCCAAACACCTCCAGCATGTCTGTCAGGTATGTGACCATGGCTCCAAACACTGCAGGGCTGCGAGCTGCTCCGCCACACTGAGCACGCGCACGCGCACGCGCACGCGCACACGCACACACACACACACACACACACACACACACCATCTGACATCTGTAATCACTGTGTTCTGCTGTAAAGTGTAAAACTTTATTTAAACTGTTGGTTATAACAAGCCCACAGTGTTGGGATGATGTCAGCTGACCTCTGACCTTCACTGAGTCAGATGTGCAGTGTCAGACAGTGAGTTACCGTGGAAACGGGCTGCAGTTGGCAGTTTCCGTGGTAGACCAGATTCATCAGCGCACCGACGGCTCTCGGGGTATCGAAGTCATCTGCCAGAGCTCTCAGTACGCTGGACTTGGTCTCAGCCAACCTGAGGGAAGACACGCCCCCTCTGTCAGCTGACACACTGTTACATCACTTCCTATTGGATCTCACCTGGAGATCCTGCATGCGGTGGGGATGACTACCTGTCCCAGAGAGCAGCTTCCTGCACAGGTGAGCACTGCAGCTCTCCCCTCACGTAGGCCTGAGCGGCATGGATGAAGGTGGAGATGGTTCCCAGAGAGGAGCAAGCCTCCGCCATGCTGCTGTCGCTGTAGTCTATGGCTGTGGAGACGCAGCCACAGGAAGTCATGAGTACACTGAACATGAACCACACCCACAATGCACCAGGCTCCACCACTGAGGCAGACGTGGAGGCTGCAGCCTGGTCACATCCATGGTGACACTTAGATAATGAGTTCAGTTCTTACAGGTATGTTGATGTTTCTGTCTTTACTTTATAACGGATGACACTGTCTCTTTAATCAGTGATTCACCTGGTTCATCCTCTCACCTGATCTGTACTTCGTCAGGAGACAGAACATCCTGAACTCGTTGGCAGAGTGGGTCTGAAGGAACTCCTGACGGGGCGCAGAAGAAGACTCAGTGAGTGACTCAGCTCACCCTGAGGCAGGTGTTTGTTCTCAGGGGAAATCACTGTACCTTGATGGTGATGTAGTTCTTCAGAGACTTCGACATCTTCTCTGTGCTGCCCTTCAGGTGTAAGTGTCCTGAGGACAACAACCAATCAGGTAAAGAGGAGCAGTCATGTGACAGAAACTGGAGCCAAGATTTCATCAAAACCACTTCAACAAGCAGACCCCCCGCCAAAGACCCACAGACCCAGACAGGTGTGACAGAGGGTTTACCTGAGTGCAGGAAGTAGTTAGCCCACTGCCCACACTGGTGATAGGCCTCGCTCTGAGCCACCTCGTTCTCATGGTGAGGGAAGGCCAGGTCGATGCCTCCAGAGTGGATGTCCAGCTGACTCCCAAACACACAGCTGCACACACACACACACACACACACACACACAAATCAACATTACAAATACATCACAAGCTGTAGAGTACATCCTGTGTGACCTCTGACCTTTACACTGACATTAACTGAGGCACTGTTCACTATAATGACTGAGTCTCTCCCTGTGACAACAGTCTGGTCTCATCAGTTATCTCCCACAGTTATCAGTTATCAGTTTATTAGGTACCCCCTGCTTGATGGGGGGGGGGCACAGCTGCTCTGTCAGACTGCATTAGCTTTAGCCAGGTGTTCCTAATAAACTGACACAAGGTCTACGTCTGCACTGAGTCCCGGGCTTCAGTCCCACTGCCACTAATCAATCAAACCTAATTAAATAATGAACACCTCGTCGCTTCATCCAGGGTCCAGTTCTCCTTTAAGCACTGAGGACCTGGACCCTGACGAAGACCCAGGGCCAGTCTAACATACTGAATCCAGACCTCGCGATGGTGGAGCACTCGATGTGCCAGCCTGGTCTTCCTCGGCCCCACGGAGACTCCCAGTACGGCTCCCCAGGTCTGGACCTCTTCCACAGAGCAAAGTCCCTGGAGTCCCGTTTGCTGGAGCCGCCTGGAGGAGCATGGGGGTTGTAGTCCATCAGTAAGACTAACGTGTACCCTGCCCGCCACAGGACGAGCAGGGGGTCTCACAAAACCACATTAATGATAAAGACCAGACTCTGATACTGACCAGGTTCTCCCTGAGAGACCACAGCCCCCACAAACCTGCCATAACGATCCCCGATGGACTGAATGTCAAAGTACACGTCACCTGCAACCAAAGCGGCGACAGGTGAGTCAGCTGCTGTGCATCTGCACACGTCACATCAGCGGCGCCAGCACTCACCATCGTCAGTGGCGTAGGCGTGTCCGTTCCTGATGATCCCGCTGATGAAGGCGATGATGTGATGCACGTTCTCGGTGACTCGTAGATACACAGCAGGAGGAGTCACCTGAAAACCACCACAACACCCAGACCTGTTTATACACACACACCTGGCAGGGGTCAGAGGTCAACCTGAGGACAGAGCTGCTCATCTCACACACACACACACACACACACACACACACACACACACACAGGTCACACTCAAGACCTGTCAATCAATCACCTGTTTGTCCTGCTGCTGCCCCGCAGGGTTTAACAGAGACCAGGCTTGGAAACATCCTGCACCAGACTGAGGGGGTCTGGACTCAGACTGAGAGGGTCTGGACTCTGGACCCAGACTGAGGGGGTCTGGACTCTGGACTCAGACTGAGGGGGTCTGGACCCAGACTGAGGGAGTCTGGACTCAGACTGAGGGGGTCTGAGGGGGTCTGGACTCAGACTGAGGGGGTCTGGACTCTGGACCCAGACTGAGGGGGTTTGGACTCTGGACTCAGACTGAGGGGGTCTGGACCCAGACTGAGGGGGTCTGGACTCTGGACTCAGACTGAGGGGGTCTGGACTCAGACTGAGGGGGTCTGGACTCTGGACCCAGACTGAGGGGGTTTGGACTCTGGACTCAGACTGAGGGGGTCTGGACCCAGACTGAGGGGGTCTGGACTCAGGACTCAGACTGAGGGGGTCTGGACTCAGACTGAGGGGGTCTGAGGGGGTCTGGACTCAGACTGAGAGGGTCTGGACTCAGGACCCAGACTGAGAGGGTCTGGACTCAGACTGAGGGGTCTGGACTCAGACTGAGGGGGTCTGGACTCAGACTGAGGGGGTCTGGACTCTGGACCCAGACTGAGAGGGTCTGGACTCAGACTGAGAGGGTCTGGACTCCGGACCCAGACTGAGGGGGTCTGGACTCTGGACTCAGACTGAGGGGGTCTGGACTCAGACTGAGGGGGTCTGGACTCTGGACTCAGACTGAGGGGGTCTGGACTCTGGACTCAGACTGAGGGGGTCTGGACTCAGACTGAGGGGGTCTGGACCCAGACTGAGGGGGTCTGGACTCAGACTGAGGGGGTCTGAGGGGGTCTGGACTCAGACTGAGAGGGTCTGGACTCAGACTGAGGGGGTCTGGACTCTGGACTCAGACTGAGGGACTCTGGACTCAGACTGAGGGGGTCTGGACTCAGGACCCAGACTGAGGGGGTCTGGACTCAGACTGAGGGGGTCTGAGGGGGTCTAGACTCAGGCCCTACTTGAATAGAGTGGGGTCCAGGACAGACACCTGATCCAGGACCTGCAGACCCACCTTTAAGGACAGCATGTCCCTCTTGAACTCGTCCTCGTACAGTCTGGCTATCATGGCCGGAGACACGTCCTCCTGCAGAGACAGACACCGTACTTAAACAAAACCAGAACCTGCAGCAGTCTGAGGACACCTGAGACCTGATCCCGAGACCCGGCCTCACCTCCCGGCCTCTCCTGATGATCTTGTCGTCGATGTCGGTGATCACCATGGCGTGGACCACGGTGACCCCGAACATCCGGGACAGGACCCTCTGCAGGACGTCGAACCTGACGTAGGAGCTGCGACAGGACACAGGGGGCGTTACTCGGACAGCTTCACGGCCTCCGTCTCGTACCTGACACAGGTGTGTTTATGTCCTTACCATGCGTGACCCAGGTGGGCGTGGTCGTAGACGGTGGGTCCGCAGCTGTACCTGAGGAACAGCACATGGACAACACTGTGAGCTGTGACACCTGTGTGACGGTGACGGTACACCGTGCGTGTGCGTACCAGGTGGCCACGCCCTCTCTGGCCAGGATGAGCGGCTCCTTCCGTTTGGTCAGGCTGTTGAAGGCCTTCACCCCCGTGTCAAAGCCGCGGGGTCTGATCCACGTCCTCCCCGAGGCTCCGCAGCACGACCTGCGAGGGCCGGCTCCCTCAGCGTGGACTGTCCGGGCTCTGTTGAGCACCTTAGCCCCGCAGACCACCGTCCTCCCCGGGCTTCTCCACATCCTGTGTGCCGCTGCTGGACCAGCTGCCCCCCCCCGGTGTTAGCTGACCCCCCCGTGTTAGCTCACCGCCCCGGTGTTAGCTGACCCCCCCGTGTTAGCTCACCGCCCCGGTGTTAGCTGACCCCCCCGGTGTTAGCTGACCGGCCCCGGTGTTAGCTCACCGCCCCGGTGTTAGCTGACCCCCCCGGTGTTAGCTCACCGCCCCGGTGTTAGCTGACCGGCCCCGGTGTTAGCTCACCGCCCCGGTGTTAGCTGACCGGCCCCGGTGTTAGCTCACCGCCCCGGTGTTAGCTGACCCCCCCGGTGTTAGCTCACCGCCGTGTGTTTAGTAAACTCCGCGCTGTTTCCGCCGGCTCTCGTCACTCTCCCGTCACCTGCGCACTTCTCGCGAGAGTCTGAAGTGCGGAAGTGTTGCTCGTGTCATGTGACCCGCTCTCGCTGGCACTCCGCTGGAGCAGTATGTCGAAGTAAATAAGCGACAGCTGAGTTGGGCTGGAGACGGAGCTGACGGTCGACCGGCGGGACGCGGACAGGATGCAGAACGTCATCAACACGGTGAAGGGCACGGCGCTCGGAGTGGCCGAGTTCCTCACCCCGGTGCTCAAGGTAAACCCCCGGCTGCGGCTAGCTAGTTGGTAGGCGGCGGCTGGTGAGAGACGCCGTAAACACAGGAGCAGAGCCGGAGCCTCACGGTAACCGGGCTCTCGGTGGTCGTTTCTGCCAGAGCTGTCTCCAGCGGCCAGGAGACGACAGCTAATCACCGGTTATCGATCCGCCCTGAGGACGTTGTGCACAGCTCCGCTAATGCTAATGCCCCCCCCTCTGATCCACTTCTGTTTTTCTTATTGATCACAGGAGTCGAAATTCAAAGAGACTGGAGTCATTACACCTGAAGAGGTGAGGCCCGTCTACATGTTGTGTTAATGTGAACCAGTCAGCCTGTCTGTGCAGCTCACGTCCAAACCTCTGTCTCAGTTTGTTGCAGCTGGAGATCACTTGGTTCACCACTGCCCCACATGGAAATGGTGAGTGTCCCCTGGAGCTGACCCTCACACACACACACACACACACACGACCTCACCATGGTCACATCACATGACATGTGGGGCCGGGTGCCTTCAAAAATCTCAGGAGTGATACTGACACCTTCACTTCAATACTGAATCCAAACAATACTTTTTCTGACTCAATCCATTTTAACAGAAAGAAAATCACAACACACAAATGTCCGCTTTGCTTCCTCTTCACACTCTCAGATGTGTTTGTGTGAGTAAACAACCAATCACCAGCATTATTAGATCTTGGTCTGCGTGCTGATTGGCTCACTGACACTGATCTACCCTTACATATCAAATGATGAGACATCTTTTGATAATCAATAGTATTGAACCAAGCCGGTCAGTCTATAACAGTATCAAAGATCGATACCAGCTGTGCTGACATGTTTGTCACGTGATCATGAGAGTAGTGACTGATGGTTGTTACAGTGGTCACATGACGAAGGAGCTCACACACTGGCTGTGTGTGTGTGTGTGTGTGTGTGTGTGTGTGTGTGTGTGTGTGTGTGTGTGTGTGTGTGTGTGTGTGTGTGTGTGTGAGACTGAGCCTGTGCCTCTCTCTGGTGTTGTGTTGTCTGTTGATTTGAACTTTGCTCCTCTGTCAGCTCAGTGGATGAAACACGTTACACTCAGCTGCTGCTCCTCTATCAAACAGCTCAGAACCGTCCGTCTAAATATGATCTGGACCACAGTGTGACCCCCCCCCTCCACCGGCCCAGATATAAGGGAACGAAAATCACAGCTTCATCAGTTTTATGTTTTCATGACTCTGCGTCACGACGGTGGAGGAAGTGTGTTTTCAGTGATCTCCCTCGGTATCATGAGCGTGACGTCTCAGGAACACCTCCAGGGAACTTCTTCAAATTTCCTACAAACATTCAAGGAAGAACTGAGTGGAATTATGGTGGTCAAAGGTCAAAGGTCACAGTGAGCTCATCAAACACTCAAGAATTCACACACTAATTATGACACAATTAAACACAAATGTCTAACAGGATAAAATGATGAAGAGACGACATTTTAAATCTAAAAGGTCAAATGTCGTCTCCACTGTGACATCATCACGTTCTGGTTATTGAGCACTGTCACTCAGGAAGTAGATTGTGACAGTTTCCTGCAGTTTGACTGGTTGGTGGAGGAAACAACCAGAGGAGGTGATTTCCCACGAAAACAGTGACTCACATCACAGAATTATCACAACATGATTTATTTTAAAATGTTAAACTTAAACAGTGTTTTACAAAACCTGATATTAAAGTGACAAAAACCAGTGCTTTTATAACAGCATAAAGAGAATAAAACACACGGCCTGATAAAAACAACATGTCTTGTGTTTCTGTTTCCTTCTGGCTTCAGGGCCACAGGAGAAGAGCTGAAGGTGAAGCCCTACCTGCCCCAGGATAAACAGTTTCTCCTGACGCGTAATGGTGAGATTTGTTATTCCTTTATTATTTATGATCATAAACAGCTCCTCCAGGTCTCCACAAATTAAAAGGTTGACCAGTGACTTTAATTTACATGTCTTTTGATTTTAAAAAAAGCAACTTTACATTTGTCTGTTTCCAAAAGAACTGTACATAAATTTTGAGATAAAATCTATGACGTATTATAGAATGTAAAAACATTAAACATTAAACATTAAAACATTATGCAACTTGTCTTTAAAGCTCCACACAGTCTAAAGGTTTTAAAGCTCCACCCAGTCTAAAGGCAGATGTCCATGTGTTTGTGATTATAAAGCAGGTCTAGGTTCTATATTAATACTGTGAAAGTATCAAAGCCTCAGTCCACAGAGAAATGCACACAGCCTGTATTCAGACACTGAGCCTTAAAACCAGCTGTCAGGACTTCTGGAACTTTGTGATGTCACAACAAAGTAGAGGAGAGGCTCAGATCCTCTCTTCTGATTGGCTGACTGACCTGCTGTTACCAGAGCTCCAGAGAGAAGCCTGAGAGAGGAGATGTAAAACTACACTGAGATGGTTTCTGGTTCTTTAAACCACAGATATATCTTCTGATGGAGATCAACATTCAGATAAAACACAGAGGAAGTTAAAACATGCAGCTTTGGGGCGGCCCGGTAGTCGAGTGGTTAGGGTGCATACCATTTGGGCGCAAAGACGCTCTTAGCAGGCGGGCACCGGTTCGACTCCCGATCGGTCCGACTCTTTCCTGCATGTCATTCCCCTCTCTACCCCCTTTCCTGTCAGTCTCCACTGAACTATAATAAAGGCATAAAAGCCCAAAAAAAAAAATAACTTTAAAACATGCAGCTTTGAGAATTCGATGTATTAATGATCTCATTTGAACTTTGTGTCTGTTCGTCCAGTGAACGTCCTGTTTCTGTTGTCTGCAGCCTCATCAGACTCATTTCTTCTTTCAGAAATCGTGTAAACTTATTCTGGCAGCTAATGAAAACTGATTTTTGTGGGAAAACCTGTATTGTCTTTTTGATATAAAACCCTCATTCCTGACTAACCTGGATCACCAGTGAAGTCTGTGCCTGTCCTCCTCCTCTGTATGTGTTTGACTCCTCCCCTCGGTGTTGGACTCTGCAGTTCCCTGTTACAAACGCTGTAAACAGATGGAGTACTCAGACGAGCTGGAGGCCATCATAGAGGAGGACGATGGAGATGGGGGCTGGGTGGACACTTACCACAACTCAGGTCAGACACCTTCTCTCAGCGTCCACACACTGCAGTCGTCCCGAGATCGGCTGTGGGTCAGAAACCTGAGTGGGTGGGATAGAAGCTAATTTATGTTTCTGTAAGCTGCAGACTGTCTTCTCTTGAAAATGTAAATTCACAGCTGTGGTGATTTTGTCAGCTGAAGAAGAGGTCAGAGGTCAGAGATCCTGTTCTACTGATAGACTGTCCTGTGATTTATTCTTCCCTCTACCTGCAGAGACCTGCAGAGACCTGCAGAGGGCAACATGTCTTCTAATACACTACATCACTGAATATTACAGATACAAACAAGTGGACGTGACTGATTCTGAAACACCTTGTTTATCAGTTCCAGACTGAAATGACATAAAATCATTAAGAAAACACACACACAGTTTGACTGGTAATACGCATGAAGAAACAAATACAGTTAGACATTAGTGTGTGTGAAGGTGCAGTGAAGTGATGTGAACGTGTCTCTGCAGGTGTGTTAGGAGTCACAGACGCTGTGCAAGAAATTTCACTGGACAATAATAAGGTACGTTTCCTTTATTTGTAGGTAATGTCACAAATGTGCAGTGTTCAGTTTAATTCGAGCTGCTCAGGTTCAGAGGAGCAGGGTGTCAGTCCACCGTCACTGACAGGAAGTCAAGCTTTTGGTCGTATCCCATGGTCTTCTTCAGCAGGGTTCATTTCCCTGCTCAGGGTCATGTTTAAAATCTTACTGTGACTGTTTAGTTTCACACACATGAAGAAACTTTTCATCTGAATTCCTGCAGGACAAGAATATGAACGCCACATCTGCAGCATGTTGTGATGATGATGATGATGATGAAGAGGATGATGAAGATGGAGAAGCAGCGGATATGGAAGGTATAGATGTAGTAGCAGTGAAGCAGTCGTTGTTGAGCCTCTTCTCAGCCTGGACTCTAACTGATGCTGTCCCTGTCCTTTCAGAGTACGAGGAGAGCGGCCTGCTGGAAACAGACGAGGTGGAAACTCTCAGCTTCACAGCTTCAAAGCCTCACAGTCTAACACCCTCACAACCACACAGCCTCACACCATCACAATCTCACAATCTCACAATCTCACACCCTCACAGCCTCACAGCCTCACAGCCTCACTCGTCATGTGTCAGCTGATCTGGTGTCAGTAATCATCACTCCAGCTGCTGCCTGACACCTGTGTCCTGTCTCTAGGCGACTCTGGACACCAGTAAAATGGTAGAGACTAAAGCCAAAGCAGAGCCCGGGAGTGAAGACGCCATCCTTCAGACGAGAACGTACGACCTGTACATCACATACGACAAATACTACCAGACCCCGAGACTCTGGCTCTTCGGATATGACGAGGTGTGTACCTGGGCACAGTGGGACGTGGAAGATGCTCAGTAGAAGCATGGAGGTCTGGTTTGTGAGGGGTGGAGAGGGGGCAGGTAACAGTCACCTTGAGGACAGATACAGAGTCATATGATATTCTTTAGCTTAAAGCTGCACTATGTGATTTTTGAAGTCACATGGACCCAGCACTAAAGCCGATATGGTGTCTCCAGGACAGGCAGCCCCTGACTGTGGAACAGATGTACGAGGACATCAGCCAGGACCACGTGAAGAAGACGGTCACCATTGAGAACCACCCCCACCTTCCTCCACCTGCCATGTGCTCTGTCCACCCCTGCAGGTGAGACAGACCATCAGGTTACTGTGGGTTTTACATAGACCATCTTTACATGATGTCACACAGGTATTGTGATGTCATTACTGATGTCACATGACAAACCAAACACATAACACAGTGTTGCTCAGGTTCATCTACTGTGTGAGGAAAAAACGACACTGCTGCTGAACTGACACACTGGTCCAGTGGTTTATCTGTTGTCTGATCCCTCGCCATGAATGACCATGTGTCCTCCGCACTTTAATTCAGTGTTGAGGTCGACTGGCTCCACCCGAGGCCACAAACCAAACGCTTCTGCTAGAGAGTCATAACACAACCTGTGACATTTAAACAGTAAAACAAAAACATCACTAACACATCTGGACCAGGACCAGGAGCAGGAGCAGGACTGGGTTTACCTGCTGCATCGCCACTGTAAACAAAGAATAGCAAAATTATTATTATCATTATTATTATTATCACCTGTGCTGGTAAACACACGCTAACGCTGCAGCCACACTGTTGATGACACAGTGAGCTGCAGCCCCAAAATAAGTTTAAAAAACACACAATCACTGATCAAAGTGTCTCACACGGAGGCTCCGATTCTGACAGGAGCAACAACCAGAGATGAGATCAGATGAGATGGATCCGTTTTGTGTGTGTGTGTGTGTGTGTGTGTGTGTGAGAGTGAGTGAGTGTGTGAGAGAGAGAGAGAGAGAGAGAGAGAGAGAGAGTGAGTGTGATGATGACATTGTGTGTGTCCTCTCTGAACAGACAGACAAACTGGTCTTTGATGTAAAAGGAGTCGGTCACCTTCTCTAACAGCTCGTCTGTATCATTATCTTTACTTCAGTCTTCACCTGCTGATGTGTGTTGATACATGTTTTGTGTTGTGTAGTACAGGAGTGTGTGACTGTGTGAGAGGAACCTTTGTCTGATCTCACCTTTACTTTCAGACATGCTGAAGTGATGAAGAAGATCATAGAGACGGTGGCAGAAGGGGGAGGAGAGCTGGGCGTCCACATGTATCCTTTCACAGTATCAACCTCAGCTTCTTTCACATGTGCAGCAGTTACTCAGTGATATTTTCTCTCTCCATCACTTTGAACACTGGAAGGTTTTCTAACAACAGCCTGTCACATGTGCAGGTATTCAGTTGGTGACTGTTGGACCTTTCCTCGAGTGTCACCATCATACATTGGAAACATCCCAGTGAAACAAAGTTCACATTCCCAGACTATGAACAGGGATCTGACCACAGAACTGTGTAGGTCAGAGATGTAACCACACTGTTTTTATAGTGACTCCATTGCACTGCAGACAGTATTGCAACTGCTGACCTTCCTGACCCTCCTAACCTTACTGACCCTTCTGATCCACCTGACCCTCCTGACCTTCCTGACCCTTCTGACCCTCCTGACCTTCCTGACCTTCCTGACCCTCCTGACCCTCCTGACCTTCCTGACCTTCCTGACCCTCCTGACCCTTCTGACCCTCCTGACCCTTCTGACCCTCCTGACCCTCCTGACCTTCCTGACCCTTCTGACCCTCCTGACCTTCCTGACCTTCCTGACCCTCCTGACCCTCCTGACCTTCCTGACCCTTCTGACCCTTCTGACCCTCCTGACCTTCCTGACCTTCCTGACCCTCCTAAACTTCCTGACCTTCTGGACCTTCCTGACCCTCCTGACCCTCCTGACCCTCCGGACCTTCCTGACCCTTCTGACCCTCCTGACCTTCCTGACCTTCCTGACCCTCCTGACCCTCCTGACCTTCCTGACCCTTCTGACCCTCCTGACCCTCCTGACCTTCCTGACCCTTCTGACCCTCCTGACCTTCCTGACCTTCCTGACCCTCCTGACCCTCCTGACCTTCCTGACCCTTCTGACCCTTCTGACCCTCCTGACCTTCCTGACCTTCCTGACCCTCCTAAACTTCCTGACCTTCTGGACCTTCCTGACCCTCCTGACCCTCCTGACCTTCCTGACCTTCCTGACCCTCCTAAACTTCCTGACCTTCTGGACCTTCCTGACCCTCCTGACCCACCTGACCTTCCTGACCTTCCTGACCCTCCTGACCCTCCTGACCTTCCTGACCCTTCTGACCCTTCTGACCCACCTGACCTTCCAGACCTTTTCAAAGCGACAACCCTGCGGCTCTCTGATAGGTGGACGACTTGGTTGACTTTATGTATGTTTTAGCTGGATGACATTCCTGACCCGCCCAACCCTCCTGACCCACCTGAACTACCCGACCCACCTGACCTTCCAGACCCTCCCGCCCCTCCCGACCCACCTGCCTTTCCCAACCCTCCTGACCCACCTGACCCTCCTGCCTCTCCCAACCCTCCTGACCCTCCTGACCCTCCTGATCCACCTGACCCTCCTGACCCACCTGCCTCTCCCAACCCTCCTGACCCTCCTGACCCACCTGCCTCTCCCAACCCTCCTGACCCTGTCTGAGGAAAGTATCTCTGCAGCTGGTTCAGATTCTCACCTTACCCCTGCAGCTGACTGGGATTCTACTCGTCATTCTCCTGGTCGTTCACATGTATCGTCTTCCTCAGACCTTTTTCATTCTGTCTGCCAACGTCAGTGTTGTACCTGTGTTTTTCTTAACTGTGACCTCAGGTATCTTCTGATTTTCCTCAAGTTTGTCCAGGCTGTCATTCCCACAATAGAATACGACTACACAAGACACTTCACCATGTAGCTTCATCAGTGTGCTGCTTCTGCTAACACAACATCCGTACATGGGGGAAGTCAGAGATGATATCTGGTCTGCTCTGGTTCCAGCCGGTTTGTGGAGTGATTGATTGCTTTGCGTGGGTGCAGGACATGGGGAATGTTCAGGGTATGTGACAAAACGGTCTGTTAAAGAAACAGTCTGATGCTTTGGGAAACAGGCTTGTTTCCATGAAACCCAGAGTCAGAGAAGGAGATTGATGTTTGCTCAGGTTGTGTCCTGTACAGAGGTGGACGTGTTGAACTATCTTTTGATTTAAATGTAAAAACAGCAGTTGGATAACAACAGTTTGAGAGACTCAGCTCTGTACCAGACACACACAGAGGAAACTGGTCCTGACTCTGACTCTGGGCTACAGACAAGCCTACGTCCCAAAAGCTGGACTGTACCTCTGTGTTTCTCTACAGGTTTAATGTCGTGACCACAATGTGGTGAACTTCACAAAGTTCTGGTTAAGAAGATTATAAAACTCCCCACATTCCACTCTGCTTCTCTGCTTCAGATTTCACAAAATGAATTAACCCTGGTTCTGTGAGTTAATAGGAATTAGATGGAAAGCAGCCTGAACAGTTAGCTTCAGCTCCTGCGCTGCCGTCACCATGACAAACACAGACGTCAAAGCTGCATTCAGAGTTGTTATGTCAGCACTGATCCTGATGAATGTAAGCCCAGTGCTCAGTCTGTGTCTGCTCTGGTTCTGTCTCCTGAGGGAAAGATGTGGCTCTGTAGCTCCACAGTGTTCACCAGGTGCTCTCTGACTGACGAGCAGCCTGCATGACTCTCTGAGACTGAACCAGAACAGTGACACTGGGTCAGCAGTGTGGTCCCACACAGTCTTCAGTCATCTGTTACAACAGCTCCTTGTTCGCCTGCGGTAACATTCAGAAAACATTGGAACAGCTGTGGGTAGTAAGCGAATGTACCTGGTTCCGTCTGAGGTGTGGTACCTGGCAGCAGCGCTGATGAAGCTCTATGTTCCCGGGCTTATTGCCATGGTGATTATTGCCTCCATGCTAACGCGCTTTGCAGGACTCATGGCTGAACCTTGTTGTAAATCAGCTCTTTCTGCCAGTTTGTCTTAAAACTTGGTTCTGAATGTGTTGATGGCCCCGCCCCTTTCACTCACCCATGGCTCTCGTGGTTGGCTGCGATGCTTTTTGTGTTTTAATTCAACTTTGGAGAGTTTTCTGAGCTGGTGTCAGAACCTTTCTTAGTCCTGTTTTTACAGGTGTGACGTATCACTACCTGTTGTCTCTGAGAGCTGTTTAAGATGTGAGCTCAGCTGAGCAGCACTTTGACTAAACACAGAGAGAAACCGTCTGGGTGGATTATAAACTCCATTTGTCTCATTATGACCTGTTCCTGACAGGACTGACTCTACTGCATAAAGCATGAGCTGCACTGATTCTTTACTTTCCTTGTTGTCTGTTGGTGGGATGAAGTGTTCACTCTGTACTGCCTGTTGCTCCAGTGTCCTGATGTAACCTGCTCAGTGGTAACACCTGAACATTTTAAAGTCATGCACATTTATCAATAAAGAGTTTCCCAAATATTGTAAACCGAATGAAGCCTGTGTATTTGTTTACTGGGGTTGGTTTGGTGGGAGAGGCAACGGCAATGATCTAAATTCCTTCACTTTCCTCAGGTGATCAATAAAGGCTGAGTATCTGGTAACACTGAGTATTTTGACAGGATTGATTTCAGTGGGAAAGGTCATTATCATTGTATTTCACTAGGAAACAAATATAAAAATTACAATGATGTGATTTTTTTCCTCTGGGGAAGCATGTAGGTGACAACCTTGTTTGGTACAAAACACTTCATATATAATCATTGGCAGTTCCAGAGTCCATTTGGGCCCTAGGCAAATAATTACCAGGGGCCTCCTCCAATCAGCATTCAGCACCATTGATAAATAATCTGACACAGACAAGAACTGAGACTTTTTTTTTAATGACAAATAAAAATCTAAATGAATAAATAAATGTCAGCTCGTCACATTGTCACTAACCCACATTATGAGAGATGACCTTCAGGGAGGGTCCCTGCTGTGACATCATCAAATCATCCATTGGTTGTTTAAAGGGGAGGAGCCACATTTTGAGACGATGCTGTGGAGTAAAGTTTTATCAGCCCTGGGGGGGCCCTGACAGCCCGGAGCCCTAAGTATATGACTGTCTGTCTGTCTGTCTGTCTCCCTCCCTCTCTGTCTGTCTCTCTCTGTCTGTCTGTCTCCCTCCCTCTCTCTCTCTCTCTCTCTGTCTGTCTGTCTCCCTCCCTCTCTCTCTCTCTGTCTGTCTGTCTGTCTGTCTGTCTGTCTGTCTGTCTCCCTCCCTCTCTCTCTCTGTCTCCCTCCCTCTCTGTCTGTCTCTCTCTGTCTGTCTGTCTCCCTCCCTCTCTCTCTCTCTCTCTGTCTGTCTGTCTCCCTCCCTCCCTCTCTCTCTCTGTCTGTCTGTCTGTCTGTCTGTCTGTCTCCCTCCCTCTCTCTCTCTCTGTCTGTCTGTCTGTCTGTCTGTCTCCCTCCCTCTCTCTCTCTCTGTCTGTCTGTCTGTCTGTCTGTCTGTCTCCCTCCCTCTCTGTCTGTCTCTCTCTGTCTGTCTGTCTCCCTCCCTCTCTCTCTCTGTCTCCCTCCCTCTCTGTCTGTCTCTCTCTGTCTGTCTGTCTCCCTCCCTCTCTGTCTGTCTGTCTCCCTCCCTCTCTCTCTCTCTCTCTGTCTCTCTGTCTGTCTGTCTGTCTCCCTCTCTCTCTCTCTCTGTCTGTCTGTCTCTCTGTCTCTCTCTCTGTCGCCCTCCCTCTCTCTCTCTGTCTCTGTCTGTCTCTCTCTCTGTCTGTCTCTCTCTCTCTCTCTCTGCCTGCAGTCTCAAAGAGCAGGGAGTTAGACAATGGAGTGAGTGGACAACGGAGGTGAGACAGGTGGAGTGAGTGGACAACGGAGGTGAGACAGGTAAATTAACTGAGGAAACTGAAGTTCAGGAAGGTGAGGTGGGTGAGAAGGAGGATAAAGAGGAGAACAGAGGTGAAGCAGGTAGATGAAGCAGGTGGTGGACAGGTAGGTGAAGCAGGTAGGTGAAGCAGCTCTGTACGGACTGTAAGATCCTCTCCAAGGCCTTGGCCGTCTGACTGAGAGGAGCCATGGAGGAGGTCATCCATCGGGACCAGACGTACTGTGTACCCAGCAGGTCCATGGTAGACAATGTCTACCTTATTCGGGATGTTTTGGAGGTCTCCAGTTCATTGGGGATAAATATTGGACTGATCTCATTAGATCAAGAAAAGGCTTTTGACCGCGTTGAACACCAATTCCTCTGGAAGACCATGGAGAGGTTTGGTTTCAGCGCTGGTCTCATAGCCAAGATCCAGGTGCTGTACAGTGACATTGAGAGTGTGCTTAAGATCAACGGCAGCTTGTGTGCTCCTTTTAGAGCGCGTAGAGGCGTCCGGCAGGGCTGGGCTCTGTCTGGGATGCTCTATGCGCTCTCCCTGGAACCCCTCCTCAACAAAATACGCTCGAGTGTTCAAGGCCTGTTTTTACCTGGTTTTAATAGTAATGTGGTTTTATCTGCTTATGCAGATGACGTCATTGTTTTTATAAAAGATCAGTGTGATGTCGACACAGTAGCCCACATTACTGACAGGTTCTCTGTTGTGTCGGCTGCGAGGGTGAACTGGGGGAAGAGTGAGGCCCTTGCTGTCAGTGAGTGGCGTGAGGGCCTCCCGGTTCTCCCTCAAAGCCTGACCTGGAAGAGAGATGGCCTTAAGTACCTCGGTATCTACGTGGGAAATGAAAAAATGGTGAAGAAAAATTGGGACGGCATAGCTGAAAAAGTAGAAGGTAAGCTGTCAAGATGGAGATGGCTTCACCCTCAGATGTCTTACAGAGGAAGAGTGCTGGTTTTAAACAATCTTGTAGCTTCTCTGCTGTGGCACCGGCTGGCCTGTCTGGATCCGCCGTCGGGTCTGTTGGCCCAGATCCAGGCTAAAATGGTTAATTTTTTCTGGGACCGTTTTCATTGGGTGCCACAGTCAGTTCTGTTTTTATCCAGAGAGGAGGGGGGGCAGGGCCTGGTCCACCTGGCCAGTAGAACGGCCACCTTTAGGATACAGTTTGTTCAGAGGTATCTGACAGGGCCGTCTGACTTAGTGTGGAGGGATGTGGCCAGCTGCATATTCAGGCGTGTGAACAGTCTGGGGCTGGATGCTGCTCTGTTTCTAACTGACTTTAAATGTTTTAAGTTAAGTGGGTTGCCTCCGTTTTATCAGGGTGTTTTTAAATCCTGTGCTCTTTTTAATTGGAAAAACTTCAAAGGGTCTGACTCTCTGCACTGGTTGTTGAAGGAACCTCTGATCTGCGGTGGCAGACTAGACGTCTGCAGCAACACCACGCCTGGGCTGATGGGGGCGCTGTGCCGGACTAAGACCGTCATCCTAAAACAGCTGGTGGATGCGGCGGGGCCGGCGCTCACTGATGCCCAGGCTGTGAGCTCTGTGCTGGGGGTGCACTCTGTCCGGCTGGTGAGGAGAAGCCTGGAGCTCTGGAGACAGAAGCTCTCAGTGAAGGAGAGGAGCCTCCTCCTACGCCACAGCAGAGGAGGAGCTGAGCCCGACCCCACGGACACCTTCCCTGATCTCCATCTGAGCCCTGGGTCCGAGGAGCCCAGTGGCCCTCTCTTAAAAATCTACAACCAGAAGAAACTGAGCCTTCACAGAGCAGACAAACAGACAATATACAGGAACACCGTGAAGGCAACCAACACAAAGGGCCTGTTCAACAGGGCAGCCACCGTGTGGACGGACAGACTGGGGGGACAGAGTCCACAGTGGAGGACTCTCTACAAGCCTCCACTAAAGAAACGGACTGGAGACCTTCAGTGGAGGATTTTACATGGTGCTATTGCCACTAACGCTTTTTTATCTGTTTTTAACAGTAGTGTTGTGAATCAGTGTCTGTTCTTCAGTCTGTCTGAGACCATCTTTCATGTTTTTACTGAGTGCAGGAGACTCACTGAGCTGTTCAGTGTTTTAACTGGGGTTTTTAACCTTTTTAATGTTGTGTTCTCTGCCCCTGTTTTTATTGGTGGAGTCACATACAATAAAGAAAAAAAAGCAAAGTGCCAACTTCTTAATTTTTTAATAGGAGAAGCCAAACTAGCGGTCTACCTGACGCGCAGGGACAAACTGCAGGATGGACCCACGTGTGATGTTGTGGCCTTGTGGAGGCAGAGCGTTAAAGCCAGACTGAGGCTGGAGTTCTGCTTCCACAAGGCCACAGAGAACATGGACGTCTTCAAGGAGCAGTGGGGATGTGACCGAGCTCTGTGCAGAGTTTCTGAGCAGGGGGGCTCACATTCACCAGCCATCTTAATTAGAGTTTTATGTCTGACCGGTTTTTGATGTGATTGATAACGTATTGGAAATAAAATAAAGTAATAATAGAGTCTCTGTCTGCGGCTGCAGTTCCAGGCTGAGTCCATGTGGTGGCGGTAGGTCCCCGGGCCCTCGGTGGCGGTGCCCGCCTCCAGCGCCGCAGAAGAAGCGGACTCCGGGGCTGTGTAGCCGGTGTGTGTGAGTCGGCGGAGGTCGCGCTGGTCCAACATGTCCGTGCTGTACCCGACCCTCCTGCTCTGTGCCTACGGCTTCTTCTCCAGCCTGCGGCCGCTGGAGCCCTTCCTCACCGCCTACCTGATGGGGCCGGACAAGAACCTGACGGAGCCGCAGGTGAGTGCGCTTCACCCCAGCGGGAGGGTCCCGTCTCCGGGTGTCTGTCGGCGTTTACACCGGGGGTGGAGGGGCACACCTGAGCCGAGAGCCCGGTCTGCTTCTTCTCTCCCGGTTATGAAGGTGAACGTTGAGCCGTGGTTAGAAATGGTCTAAACTCAGCGTCGGTCAGAGAGCTGATCATCTTCATCCTCCTCCTCTGCGTCATGGGCCAGGTGGGCCAGGTGACTGACGTCAGACACACACACAGACACACACTGACGTGCTGTGCCGGGTTGTGTGTCGCTCTGCTGGTGTGTGTCTGGCTGTTCCTCCATCGTCCTGTTGTGCTTCCTGTTGTGCACATGTGAGGTGTGTTACTTCCTGTTCCTGCTCTGCTCGCGCCGTGGGAGTGTTTCAGTGTCGTCACAGGGGTCACAGGTCACAGGGGTCACAGGTCACAGGGGTCACTGTCGGCTGACGAGGATGGTGATGCGACCGACCTCGGTCCAGGTGAACTGTGGGAGGTGCAGTGCTCCTCAGGTGAGTTAAAGAGGGGCCGGCAGGTGAGACGGCTCAGGTGCTCTGTGACCTCCGCTCTCACTGCCCTCAGTCAACGCCCTTTGGCTAAGAAGCCAACACCAAAGCAGACAGTTGCCCAGAAGGCCGAGCTGGATCTTTACACTGGAAAGTTTCCCGCCGACGTCCTCGCCAAGTCGTCTCACTTACATAGATGTTCACTCTGAAAATAAACATCAGTGAGGCCCCCACAGAGACAGGCCTCGCCGAGCTTTCCTCACAGCAAACGCTGCGTCTCCTCACTTTATGCTCGTGTCACACACACATCAGTTCGATGATGGTCTGAAGGAGAACCAGAGGAAAAATAAAATAATAGAATAAAAGTATTGACCTGGACAGACATGACGAGTATAAACTGACGGATGAGGCCTCCTCTCACCACCTCTGCACACCTGAGGCCTTTCTTTAGACTGACGCAGTGCTCACTGCTGTGTGACATCAGCAGCAGATCAGCTGCTGTCGATCTGCTGCTTCCTCATCATGTGGCCCTGCCTCTGCTGCAGTCTGACTCCTACCATGCAGACTGACTGTTAGTGGAGTCACTCCTCTGAAAACAGTGGTGGACGCCTTCGCAGTAACAGGACTGGTGTGTTTGAGTGGCTCAGTCACTTGTTCGTCTGGTTTGTCCGCCCAGACCTGGTTCCCTCAGGCACAATAATCCCCCATCAGAAATGATCCTCTGGAATTTCTGGTTAATCCCTGTGTAATGAGCTCTGTGGAGCTGGGAGCTGTGCTGCCGCTGGGTGAGAGGAGGTGATGAATGTGTTTTTACCATGGAAAGACCACACCGAGCCAAAGTACTGTATCCATCCAGGAAAAACCGGTTCAGAGGCAGATGGTCTGATCGAGACCTGACCTCAGGTCGAAGCAGCTCCAGGGAACACAGGACATTTAAATCAGGCAGGAAGTCAGAGCTGCATTCAGCCCCACCACCTTCAAACGGCACAGGTCCACACAACACAACACGAGAGGCTCGAAGCCGGTCTACCAGGAAGCAGTCGGTGTGTTGGTCTGTGACTGAGTCTGTGCTGGAGCTGAACAATGACTCCAACACACCAGACAGCGTCAGCTGAGAGCCTCTGGTCTGCCTCAGTCACTGAACTCATATTTGGGACAGGCCTTTGATTCCTCTCACACTGAACCTGTGCACAGCAAAGACTGTGTCGTTCTCTCATGACATCACATCCAGAGACCCAGCGTCTGATTGGACCTGAGTTTATCAGACACACCGCGACAGTGGGAGGGTTTTTGATGAAGGTAAAATGAGTCACAAACACTGTTGTGCATCGTCAGCAGGATAAGTGGCTACAAATCATTTTCTCCAGACATAAGGAATCATGTTTGTTTGATACAAGCCCCAACAAACGTCACATTGTCATTCATCGTCATCGTCATTTTAAAGTTTGAACGTGTGTGTGTGTGTGTGTGTGTGTGTGTGTGTGAGTGAGAGAGAAACCCAGAAACGGTGGTTCCAGCTGAAATCATGACTCACATCACGGTCAGTTTCTGCCACGAGAAGAGTGAGGTGTTTTTTTTGTGTATCGTCCGGTTCACGCAGATGATCCAGGTCTGTACTGCTCAGAGAGGGAGACAGAGGGACGTCGGCTCAGTTAACAAACTGTCCCCGCGCTCACCAGTAACACCTTCACAATAAGAGACAGGGTTGTGTCTGTGGGCAGGTCCTGTCAGGTACAGATCCTCCTGTTGGTCTCAGGTCCAGGTCTGAGACACAGGAAGACATCTAACCTCTGTAAACATCTGTAACCTGCAGGTCGTCAGTGAAGTCTATCCAGTCTGGACCTACTCCTACCTGGTGCTGCTGTTCCCCGTCTTCCTGGCCACTGACTACCTGTGTTATAAACCTGTGCTGGTGCTGCAGGCCACCAGCCTGCTGGTCACCTACGTCATGCTGCTGAAGGTGCAGGGCGTGCTGGCCATGCAGCTCCTGGAGTTCTTCTTCGGGCTGGCCACGGCCTCGGAGGTGGCCTACTACTCTTACATCTACAGCGTGGTGGAGCCGGCACACTACCAGAGAGTGACGGGGTACTGCCGCAGCATCACTCTGTTTGGATCGGCTGCCGGATCTCTGATTGGCCAGCTCCTGCTCTCCGTGGCCAAGGCTCAGCTGCTGCACCTCGTCATCGTCACCCTGGCGTCGGCCGCCGTGGCCTTCTGCGCTCCCTGGTTCCTGCCCATGCCCAAGAGGAGCCTCTTCTTCCACAAGAGCCTGGCAGCAGCGGAGGAGGGGCAGCGCAGCAGCAGCACCCCCCTGATGGAGAAGGGGGAGGAGTCAGACAGCAAGGTGCCTCTGAGCAGCCAGGAGGTGTGTGCAGTGAGTGACGGCTGCTGTGTCCACACATTCATGGTGTCTGTGTGGAGAAACTGTCTCGGTCACGCGTTTCCGTCCTCTGTCTCCTGCAGGTGTCCAGGTCCTGTGAGGCAGGAGGTCCCGGCACTGGCCTCGTGGAGGTGCTGCGAATGCTGTTTGCCGACTTCCTGCAGTGCTACAGGTGTCGCCCCCTGCTGGCCTGGTCGCTGTGGTGGGCTCTGGCCACGTGCGGCTACTTCCAGGTCATCAACTATGCTCAGCCGCTGTGGGAGAACATCCATCCATCCCAGAAATATGAGATCTACAACGGCTACGTGGAGACGCTGTCCACCCTGTTAGGTGAGTTAAAAATGAGCTGGACTCCTTCCTGTCCTTCTCTGGTTACTGTCACCGGTGTGGAGCTCAGACTGCGGACTGGCCAGCAGTCCGTGATGTATGACGGGTGTCTAACAGCTGATCTGTGTCCTGGTCCACAGGGGCCCTGGCAGCTCTGCTGGTGGGCTGCCTGCCCGTCTGCTGGTCTGTGTGGGGGGAGCTGGCTCTGTGTGTCCTCTCCGTGCTGATGGCTGTGTGTGTGTTTGTCATGGACACAGTGAAGAACATCTGGCTGTGCTACAGCTCGTATATCGTCTTCAGAACCACGTACATGCTGCTCATCACTGTGGCGACGTGAGTACCAGCACAAGAGAATCTGAGATCTGGACCCAGACTCTGTCTGGAAAACATGAAGGTTGTTGGGAGTGTTGAGTTTACAGATGTTACCAGATGTTTATGTTTACAACCCATCATACGTGAAAAAGTGAGTGAGACACTGAACTTCTAGATCACGTGACTCAACGCACGTCTGCCTCAGGCTGCGTGTCCGCTCTATGCGTTAACGCCACGCACACACGACGCAACCAGCATGTCTCCGGCTGAGACTCCTCCTCTGCAGGCAGCTGCCGGCGTCGTCACATGGGCATTTAGGTGGAATGTAGGTTGTCAGGTCAGGTGACCAAAACTCATCCGACACCAAGGTTAATTTAAGGTTAAGGACGACAATGTTGTGTTGGTTTGAAGTTCACAGTTCACAGCTTCCTCTCCGCTGACGGTCGTTTAGAAACTGCAGAGGTAACATCATCATATTTAACATAGGTCACATTATCCCCTGTCAGGGACAGGTCTCAGGTAAGCTAACACACCTGAGGTGAGTCTCTGTGCACTGTTTGGGATTAACAACCACGGCAGGTTGGTGCAGTGTCAGGGTGGCAGCTTTAACTGGGTCAGAGCTGTAGACTCACAGTCTCAGATGCAAACAGAGGATGTTGTAATGTAATAAAAGAACCAGTATGTTGAGTATGGCAGGAGCTACGCTAACACGCTAACATTGTGTGTAAGACTCTGAGTGAAGCAGCAGGGTTTATTTTTCCGGTTGCGTTTCTCAGGCAGCTCTGTGTAGGAAAGGAAAGTTGTGTAACTGTAGTGGAGGTTGCAGCAACCCCTGACTGTGATGTGTAAACATCTGCGGGCTGGTCTCCCTGTTTCAATAGACTGATGTCTGAAATGAGAGCTCTGCAGTGAGAGACTGCTGAGTCACCAACACAATCAGGAGCCCAGACCAAGACCAGGTCTGCAGGACCAGGAGGATTCATCTGTGTGTGTGTTGTCTCAGCACTGTCGGGGCTGTTGAGCTCTCTCCTGTCTCCTGTGGTCAGGTATCAGATTGCAGCCAGTCTCAACATGCAGCGCTACGCCCTGGTGTTTGGGGTCAACACCTTCATGGCTCTCCTGCTGCAGTCTCTGCTCACCGTGGTGGTGGTGGACTCTGCCGGCCTCGGCCTCAACGTCTTCACTCAGGTGAGGAAGTACAACAAGCCCCGCCCCCTGTAACTCACAGACTGTGCAGTGTTCATCGTCCTCCATCAGTGTGGATTTACCTCTGTCCTGTTTCCCTCCCTCAGTTCCTCATCTACGGCGGCTACTTCACTGTCATCTCTGTGGTCTTCCTCCTCGCTGGGCTTTACAAACTGGCCTCCAGGGGCCGCTCCGAGCAGGAGGTCCTGGCCTCCAGGGGCCGCTCCGAGCAGGAGGTCCTGGCCTCCAGGGGGCGCTCTGAGCAGGAGGTCCTGGCCAATGGCTGCAGAGAAGCAGACTCTCCTGATCAGTGATCGAGTGGCTGCAGACTGAGTGTTTGATAGTGACGGACTAAAGCGCCACAGCTGAGTGAGCCGAGCGACTCCACAGCTGAGCTGCAGGTGTCTCTTCAGTGCGTCACAGTAGAAGAACAAGCTCCTCCCTGCACCTGTGACAGGAGCATTAGCATTGTACTGTTGTTATGGCTAACATGTTAGCACATCCATCGCCTGTGGAGCAGCAGGCAGCACAGAGTGCGGCCCCCTGCTGGTCACATGTTCATGAGACTGAACCTGCAGACAGTGTGAGTGTATAAAAACAATGAGTAGAGCTGCACAGCTGTGTTCACACATCTGCACTACGCCTTTAACACTAGAGCCACTTCATGAACAAAGACTGATGGATGCAGAGTCCCGCCCAGCTCAGTGGAGCTGATGCCTTAGACCGGATGACAACTAAACCCGTCCCAGGTGGGTCCCATCAGTGCTGCTACACCTGTGTCCGGTTTGACAGCTGCCAAAAGCACATGTTTGTATGTTTAATATATACTTTATATAATATACATATTTAATGTGTCCTGTAATCACAGAGACTGCTGGGCTCCATCTGTCAGGCTGCTGAAGCCTGAAGTGTTACCACTGTGTTTGTATCTGTACCTGATGTTGGTTACGGCTCAAAGTGCCTAAAGTTCAAAAACACCTGGAGCTGCTTCCTTTTTTCAAAATAAAGTCATCAACTCTTTCAGTTGCTCGTTGTCAACAGAAACTGTGAGTGTTAGTCAGTCTGAGCCCTGTGCTTCCCCTGCAGATGTGATCTTCATCATAGTCTTCAACAAACACCCCCCCCACAGCAGGGAGCGTGCGTGTGTGTGTGTGTGTGTGTGTGCGTGTTGATGATGATGATGATGATGATGGATCAGGTGGTCACAGGTCATGTCGTATGTAAAGTTGTGTGTTTTCATTTTTATAACTGCAGTATCTTTTTAGAAGTTGATCAGACAACAGCATTCATGCTCCTCCTCACACACAACCCTCAGAGATACAATTCAGCAACATGATGATGATGATGATGATGAGAATCTTCTTCTCTGGACAGTTCTGTCAAAATAAAAGCCTGTTAAGCACTGAGGCCCCTTAGTCTCTATGTAGCTACTAACCAGCGACAAAATAAAAGTGTGATTGTGACAAATGGAAGAAATATTGTGAACTTAGACTCTTGTTTAATGAGTGAAGGTTCTTCGTGAATTTAATAAGACTGATTTATGAAGAGAACAGTGAGGCACATGGTTTATGAGGGTCTCTAGTGTCGGCCACAGGGGGGCAGCAGTTTGGAGACCTGGACACGACTTTATTAACCAAGGTTGGTTTAACAGTCATTTGTCTACACGTGAGTAAATTCTACCACAGTTCATCATCACAAACCTTTATTTTCATGAAGCTGTGACACTTCTCAGACACTTTAACATGGTTACAGCCTGGTCACTGTGTCAGATGCCTGCACGCTGGTGTGTGTGTGTGTGTGTGTGTGTGTCAGGTGAGGCTCCAGATGACGGTCAGCATGGCCATGATGCCGTTCAGGACAACAACACCATAGCCCATGTGGAAGTCACGTCCAGATACGTCTCTGGAAGAGAAGACAGACCTGATGAAGTCATCACCTGCAGTCTGCCGGTGAGGTCAGAGGTCACCGTGCACCACGCTGCTCTGAGGTAGATACCAGTCTGAGGTTCTGGTACCTGAAGTGGGCCAGGTCCAGCAGTGTAGGGAACACCATGCCAGGCTGGAACGCGTCCAGGTAGGTGAGAGTCCAGGAGGAGACACAGCAGACACATCCTGCTGCTACTGAGAGCACGAGGATGCTCCAGAAACCTGCGCACACACACACACACACAGTTACTGTAGGGATGAGGGTTTACTGACAGACCACTTCTAAGCAGAGGCTGAACACGCTGCTTCTCTCTGTCCGGCTGTAAACAGACAGTAAACTGTCGTCAGGCGTCTCTCACAGTGATTCGTGGACTAAACCATGTCCTCGTCAGCTGATTGTTGCTGCTCCACATGTTCACACTTCTGTTGCTGGACTGGATCTCCTACTGAGACTCGCAGGAACCGCAGGTTTGTGTGTATTCAATCATCTGCCCTCACGGACGCAGACTAACGTGTTCTCAGCGGGACAGGACTCCAGCTCTGTGGCTGCTGGGACACAACATGCTACCTTCATACATGACGCACTTACCCAGCATCCTCTGCTCCGTCCCGTCCTCGGCCCTCAGCCTGACCGCCCGCAGCTCTGCAACAGTCAGTCAGTCAGCATCACATCACAGCAAACATCTGTCAACATCTGTCAGCAGCAGCGAGGCTGTCTGACTGAACCAGCCCTACTCAGGCTCCCCTGACAGCCTACCGGACCTTTCAGCTGAGCCCGGGGTCTTCCTGTTCTACATCATCACATGATCTCTGTCCCTCAGGGTCCGGATGTTTTCTGGAGATAAAACCTAAACCTGCAGCTAAACCTTCACTGCAGCACCGCGACACACACACTACGTCATCCAGGTGCGCAGGCGTGCCTTTACCTTTGAGTATGGGGTAGACGAGGGCGCAGAAACAACCCACCGCGGCCACGGACACCGCGGAGCCCAGCACGGACAGGCCGACCACGGACCACCGTCTGGGGCCGCTCCGTGCCGCTCTCCCCCCGGGTCCCTCCCCAGGCATGCCGCTCTCTCTGGGCGTCCCGGGCTCCGCAGGCTCCTCGATCAGGAGGCGACCCCGTCTCTGACACCTTCTCCTCGGGTTCCCGATGACCACAGCAGCCCTGGGTTCCTGTTCATGCTAGAACCAGACCGCAGCGGACTTCGGCAGGAGCCGCTTCACACCAGGGTCCTGCTTCTGCCGTCTCCCAGCCGCACTTCCGCAAACAGGATTGTCCCTCGGGCCGCCCCGTCAGTGTAGTTTTCCCCTTTGTAGTTCCTCATTGCACGACGGGAAACGCCTGTTCTCACCTGCTCTGACAGCTGATTGGTTGGTGTAGAGCCGATCTTAAGGTCAGAGGTCAGAGGTTTGTCCTGTCAGCTAATGAACTTCAAATGGTTTTAAATATTGTGACGTCAGTGTGACGTCACACAGCGCAGCCCTGGAGCCAGTGGACAGACGTGTTTTCCAGGCTGGTGACGTCAGTGTGACGTCAGTGTGACGTCCACTCAGTGTGCCCCCCCAGCTCCACTCAGTGTGCCCCCCCCCCCCCCGGCTCTGCAGTTGTAATTCTCCTCTATGACCACATGATGGCACACAAACCCCATGAGTGCTCTTATTTTGAAGTACACAGCACGACAGAAACAGAAATGCGTACGTTTATTTTGAAAGTGGCGGGGCGGAAAGGGAGTGACGCAGCTGCTTGTTGTCGGGAGCAGTGATCTGTCGCGGAGCCGAAGACGCCACGAAGCCCTCCCGGTGACCGAGCAGCGACGGTGCATTCACGGTAAATAAACGATTCTGTGCGTTAGCTCTGGTGCCGGAGCAAGAGGCTGGGAGCCCCGGCCAGAGCCCCGGCCAGAGCCCCGGCCAGAGCCCCGGGGGGGGGGGCTGTGTGGGGGCTGGTTCGTTAAAATGCTGCGGCGATGAGTTTGAAGGAGCCTGACGTCAGGAGCGTGAACCCAGGGGCAGAGCTGACGTCCACCAGCACCAGGACTGTTTCTGAGCGGCTAGCGGAGGAGCAGCCCTGTGCTAGCTACAGGAGGCCGAGCCTGTGAACGGTCCCTGAAGCTAGCACAGCTGCAGCTGTTGGCCGAGGTCGTGTGTTGAAGTTACCTGAGAGCTCACCTGTTGTTTTAACCAGCCGACATTAGCTGTTAGCTCCCTCCTCTCCCGGGACAGCGATCTGCCAAACTCCATTTGAATATTTGTCACTTTCAAGATTCAGTGCTTCCCAGTCCTTTTAGTATTACACACAGTCAAGTTTCCTAATCAGAAGGCGCCACTAATAATGTCGGCATACAGCAAAACCCCCACATGTTTTCTGTTAATATAATATACAGTTTAACTTGATGCCACTGTGGCTCCACTGATGTCCCCCTCAGCGCTTTATTGTTGTTCAGTGTGACGGTGTTAACACTAGTCAGTGCAGCCACTGACAGCAACAGAAGGCTGTGGAGCAGATGAGGAAGGCATGCTCAGTGGGCTTGGAGTCATGACATGTTTGTCAAAAGGCTGTGAAGGAAGTGGTCAGAGGAGCAGGCTGGTGACTGGATGGTGCCCAGAGCAGAGGCCTCGGCCCTTCACCCCACAGACAAGTGTTCACCAGCAGCTTCCAGCACTGCTTCGAAAACATCACGTACAACCAACACATGTTCTTATTGTGAAGTATTGAAGCCTGTCAGTGGACTGGAAACGGTCTGGGAACGGTTTCTATACAAACTGAAAAGCAAAGAGAAAGCTACATCATTAAAAGCCTGTTTGACATTAACTCTCTGGACTGGTTCCTCTCAGGTTGCAGACAGGATTTAGATTTGCTTCAAGTTTCCTTGTTCTTAATAAAATCTGACCAGGCACCACAGACACATAAAGTATCAGAACAAGCAGCACAGGTTCATGGTCACTGGCTTCATCTGGTTAATGAGCGATAAGGGCTGAATGAAATGCAAAAAAATCATACTGTGATTATTTTGACTTATTGTGATATGAGTCATGATGTCAGTGTGAATCATTTTTTCACTTCACAGTGAAATCTAACACTGAAAAAATATGAAAGTGATGATGGAGTGATTTTTGTTGGGGTTTGTGCCAGACAGTCACGTTCCTTCAGTGTGGAGAATATGATTTGGAGGCCGGGGCGTCTCTTCATTTGTGGTCTGACACATTTGACCTTTTATCAAACACACTACAGCGCCTGTGATATTGATTATATTTTGATTATTTTTTCAGCCCTACTAGTTATGTGGGCTGTGATTCAGAGGTCTGCAGCCAGGGCAGCTAAACCCCCAGATTATTAGAGGACATGACCTTGATGGCAGCAGCCTGGTCCCTCATGTTAGAGAGTTTCACCAAATCTGCTAAATTAAATATCTGTCAGCATCCTCAATCCAGACGATGCTGCAGTTATATGTGTGTGTGTGTGTGCGTGTGTGTGTGTGTGTGCGTGTATGTGTGTGTGCGTGTGCGTGTATGTGCGTGTGCGTGTGTGTGTGTGTGTGCGAGTATGTGCGTGTGTGTGTGTGTGTGTATATGTGCGTGTGCGTGTATGTGTGTGTGTGTGGTGCGTGTGTGTGTGTGTGTGTGTGTGTGTGTGTGTGCGTGTATGTGCGTGTATGTGTGTGTGTGTGTGAGAGAGCTGGTGCATCCTGCCTATTGAATCGACAGTGTGTAGGAAGGAGGTGCTCAGGGATCAGACGTGATTGTGATGACAGCACTGTGTGTCTGCTGTGTGGTCACAGAGGCTGAGCGATGATGAGGTTTTCTGCAGCGTAGGTTGTAGATTTCCTGGGAACCAGTCTCCACCCCCCCGAGGACACTCTGACTAAGCTGCTCTGCAGAGCTGTGCCAGAGGAGGGGAGGGGGGCAGGGGGCTGCTGCTCAACCCTCCTACAAACTGCTCGTATGTTCGCACACTGGATGTGTCTGATCCTCAAACCTGACACCTGTACACAGGTGTTGTGGGTGGGCAGGGCTGTGAGAAGTACTGTTCCGCTCTACTGCTCTAAATCCTGGAGGAAACAGACTGACTGCCTGCTGAGCTTACCGGCTGCTTCGCTGTCTGCTGGGATGTAGATGTTACACACTGTAGCTAACATGCTAACAGGAGTTGTTTTAATGTCATTGGCATCTGACTGATGACTGATTGAACAGCAGACTGACTGACTGATGACTGACTGAACAGCTGACTGACTGACTGATGACTGAGTGAACGACTGACTGACTGATGACTGAGTGAACGACTGACTGACTGATGACTGAGTGAACGACTGACTGACTGACTCATGACTGATAACTGATGACTGACTGAACAGCTGACTGACTGATGACTGAGTGAACAGCTGACTGACTGACTCATGACTGATTGAACAGCTGACTGACTGACTGAGTGTACAGCTGACTGAACAGCTGACTGAGTGAACAGCTGACTGACTGACTGAGTGTACAGCTGACTGACTGACTGACTGAACAGCTGACTGAGTGACTGAATATCTGATGACTGACTGATGACTGACTGAACAACTGACTTAGTGACTGAACAGCTGACTGACTGACTGAGTGTACAGCTGACTGACTGAACAGCTGACTGACTGACTGAGTGTACAGCTGACCGAGTGACTGAATATCTGATGACTGACTGAACAACTGACTTAGTGACTGAACAGCTGACTGACTGACTGAGTGTACAGCTGACCGAGTGACTGAACAGCTGACTGACTGAGTGTAAAGCTGACTGACTGAATATCTGATGACTGACTGATGACTGACTGAACAACTGACTTAGTGACTGAACAGCTGACTGACTGACTGAGTGTACAGCTGACCGAGTGACTGAACAGCTGACTGACTGAGTGTAAAGCTCACTGACTGAATATCTGATGACTGACTGATGACTGACTGAACAACTGACTTAGTGACTGAACAGCTGACTGACTGACTGAGTGAACAGCTGATTTACTGACTGAGTGTACAGCTGACCGAGTGACTGAACAGCTGACTTACTGACTGAGTGTAAAGCTGACTGACTGAACAGCTGACTGAGTGACTGAACCTGGAGAACCAGTCAGACCAGTTGGATCTATTAGTCCATTTATTAATTAGTCAGTAACAAACAACTGATACACAGTGAAGTTCAAAGTTAACCTTGAAGCAGGTCACATGACAAAACAACCCAAACCAAAGGTCCACTTATGAGCTTTATCTGGGGCTTTCACCCACATCACACAGTCTTCATCATCACATCTTTTGTCATGTGAGCAAGCTCCACCTGGTGATGAAGACCATGTGATACCATGTGAAAGCTCTGGAAGAGGTTCAGAAAAGGATGTCGAGTTCATGTTGTTTTGTCAGACAAATCAATAATAATAATTCATTAATGAATTGATCGTTTAAAAATGTCAAACCTGTCTGTGTCGGGCATTTACCTGTTCTTCAGGTGTTTCATGAGGACCTGCTGATGGAGGCTTCAGTGAGAGCTGCAGCTGATGATAGTTTTGTCCGAACAAAGACATTCAGTCCACGGTCCTGACGTGAGTCCTCACAGTGGAAGATCAGAGGGAAGGTCGGCTGTTTTATGTGGTAGATGCTCCAGGGCTGAGGGCTGTCTCTGGGGGTCAGTGACTGAAAGTCTGAGTCCAAGAGCACACACCATCCAGCTCCCAGGTCCCCCTTATCCCCATGGAGTCCGATGCTAGCTAGAGTACCTGTCACTCCATAGTCCACCGGTTTATCATCACTGAGCTCAGAGCTCTGGTCTCTGCTCCGACCTGGTCTCTGTTCAGACCTGGTCTCCGCTCCGACCTGGTCTCCGCTCTGACCTGGTCTCTGCTCTGACCTGGTCTCCGCTCCGACCTGGTCTCTGTTCAGACCTGGTTTCTGCTCTGACCTGGTCTCTGTTCAGACCTGGTTTCTGTTCAGACCTGGTCTCTGCTCCGACCTGGTCTCCGCTCTGACCTGGTCTCTGTTCAGACCTGGTTTCTGCTCTGACCTGGTTTCTGCTCTGACCTGGTCTCTGTTCAGACCTGGTTTCTGCTCCGACCTGGTCTCTGCTCCGACCTGGTCTCTGTTCCGACCTGGTCTCTGCTCCGACCTGGTCTCTGTTCCGACCTGGTCTCTGCTCCGATCTGGTCTCTTTTCAGACCTGGTCTCTGCTCCGACCTGGTCTCTGCTCCGACCTGGTCTCTGTTCAGACCTGGTCTCTGCTCCGACCTGGTCTCTGCTCCGACCTGGTCTCTGTTCAGACCTGGTCTCTGTTCCGACCTGGTCTCTGCTCCGATCTGGTCTCTGCTCCGACCTGGTCTCTGCTCCGACCTGGTCTCTGCTCAGACCTGGTCTCTTTTCAGACCTGGTCTCTTTTCAGACCTGGTCTCTGCTCCGACCTGGTCTCTGCTCCGACCTGGTCTCTTTTCAGACCTGGTCTCTGCTCCGACCTGGTCTCTGCTTTGACCTGGTCTCTGTTCAGACCTGGTCTCTGTTCAGACCTGGTCTCTGTTCAGACCTGGTCTCTGTTCAGACCTGGTCTTTGTTCAGACCTGGTCTTTGTTCAGACCTGGTCTCTGTTCAGACCTGGTCTCTGCTCCGACCTGGTCTCTTTTCAGACCTGGTCTCTGCTCCGACCTGGTCTCTGCTTTGACCTGGTCTCTGTTCAGACCTGGTCTCTGTTCAGACCTGGTCTCTGTTCAGACCTGGTCTCTGTTCAGACCTGGTCTTTGTTCAGACCTGGTCTCTGTTCAGACCTGGTCTTTGTTCAGACCTGGTCTCTGTTCAGACCTGGTCTCTGCTCCGACCTGGTCTCTGTTCAGACCTGGTGTCTGCTCCGACCTGGTCTCTGCTCCGACCTGGTCTCTGTTCAGACCTGGTCTCTGTTCAGACCTGGTCTCTGCTCCGACCTGGTCTCTGTTCAGACCTGGTCTCTGTTCAGACCTGGTCTCTGCTCCGACCTGGTCTCTGTTCAGACCTGGTCTCTGTTCAGACCTGGTCTCTGCTCCGACCTGGTCTCTGTTCCGACCTGGTCTCTGCTCCGATCTGGTCTCTGCTCCGACCTGGTCTCTGCTCCGACCTGGTCTCTTTTCAGACCTGGTCTCTTTTCAGACCTGGTCTCTGCTCCGACCTGGTCTCTGCTCCGACCTGGTCTCTGCTTTGACCTGGTCTCTGTTCAGACCTGGTCTCTGTTCAGACCTGGTCTCTGCTCCGACCTGGTCTCTGCTTTGACCTGGTCTCTGTTCAGACCTGGTCTCTGTTCAGACCTGGTCTTTGTTCAGACCTGGTCTCTGTTCAGACCTGGTCTCTGCTCCGACCTGGTCTCTGTTCAGACCTGGTCTCTGCTCCGACCTGGTCTCTGTTCAGACCTGGTCTCTGTTCAGACCTGGTCTCTGCTCCGACCTGGTCTCTGTTCAGACCTGGTCTCTGTTCAGACCTGGTCTCTGCTCCGACCTGGTCTCTGTTCAGACCTGGTCTCTGTTCAGACCTGGTCTCTGTTCAGACCTGGTCTCTGCTCCGACCTGGTCTCTGCTCCGACCTGGTCTCTGTTCAGACCTGGTCTCTGCTCCGACCTGGTCTCTGCTCCGACCTGGTTTTTGCTCCGACCTGGTCTCTGTTCAGACCTGGTCTCTGTTCAGACCTGGTCTCTGCTCCGACCTGGTTTCTGCTCCGACCTGGTCTCTGTTCAGAACTGGTCTCTGCTCCGACCTGGTGTCAGGTAAATGTCTCCCTTGATCTTTCTCTGGTCATCAGCTGATTCCTGGTTGATGACCTTTGACCTCGTCCGGTGGATGGACCATTTGTCATGTGACCACAGTCACATGACGCTGTCTCAGCAGCTGCATTCACTGTAAACATCTGCACCATGTTTCAGGTGTGAGTGCTACCTGTGGAGCTACTTCCTGTTTACTGATGAGGTCACAGTCAGGTGGGGGTGTGACCATCACTGTCTGACAGAGATGTGTTCAGGAACACTGAGAAAAAAAGGAGAAACCTGTCACTGTCCACATCATCCAAACCTGCACAGTAACAGGCTGAGTGCTAACACTGTGTTTCACTGTGTGTGTGTGTGTGTGTGTGTGTGTGTGTGTGTGTGTGTGTGTGTGTGTGTGTACAGCAATAGGCCGACTGTGCCTGTTGGTTAGTAGCAATATTTATTTAAAGCAACATGCTGTCAGCTAACATAACATCACAGAGCAGAGGGAACAGAGGGGGGGTGTGTGTGTGTGTGTGTGTGTGTGTGTGTGTGTGTGTGTGTGTGTGAGTGAGAGAGAGAGCTGGGTAAATAAGTGGGGGCTGGGACAAAAGAGGAAGTGTGAGTGTAGAAGACAAGGAGAGAGTTGATCTGTGAGAGGAGGAAGAGATGATCATCACACTCTGCTCCACTCGTGCGGCTGTTTGAATACAAACTACAGTCATCTGAACAGCGTGCACAGCCACAACAGAGAGGCTGTTCATCCCTGACACCACAGGTACACAGTCATCAGACGGACAGCAGCTCCATGGAAGACCTCATGTTGGTGAACAGGAAATGACTGGACAGAATCTTAGTGGTGAGACTTCCCCAAACTGTGTCACACTGATGTTGTAACCTCAGGTCACAGTCGATCACACTGTTGTGTGTTCTGTCTGTTCCTTGTGGCTGTAGCGACGCTCTGTATGATGCAGGTAATGGTTCTGATGGACCTGGATGCACGTGGACCTGAGTGCACATAGATCTGGGTCCACATAGACCTGGGTGCACGTGGACCTGGGTGCACATAGACCTGGGTGCACGTGGACCTGGGTGCACATAGATCTGGGTCCACACATTGGCCTCTGCCAGTGTTACAGTTTTGTGAATTGTGCAGATGGTGGTTTTAGAAACACCAGAATCAAACCAAATCACCAGAGTAGCAGCATCATCATCATCATCATGTGTCAGTGTGACAGATACATGTTGTGTCTGCTTGCTTTGATCCTGTCAGATGATTGTTTTTTTTATTAAAGTACCCGTGTTGTTTAAAGTGAGACGACGACAGCCAGAGCCATATTGTCTTCAGGTTGTCAGTCCGTCCTGTCTCACCTCGATGGAACTTCTTTAAATTAGGAACAAACATTCACTTGGATTCAAGGATGAACTGATTAGATTTTGGTGGTCAAAGGTCAAGGTCAGTGTGACCTCACAAAACATTTTTAAGCCAATACTGAAGAGTTCACACAAATTATGACAAAATTTCACACAAATGGTTGAAATTTGATCTGACTCTGGATAAACAGGATGTGATCTGAGACTAGTCTGAGTGGAGGAGGGAGACGACCGGGAGGAGGAGTTTCTGGTTCGACGATAAAGCAGGTTTAGGTTCTGTATTAATACTGTGAAAGTCTCAAAGTGACTGAGTGTCTCTGCTGCAGCTGCTGGAGATGGTCCTCTGCTGTGAACCATCAGACATCTCTGAAGCATCAAACTCACCTGTGAATACCTGTGTCTTTGTGTGCAGCTGAACTGGTTTCGTGTGTTTGTGACCACAGACACACTGAGCTGTCGTGATCACTGTGTTGTCTGTCAGTAGGAACTAAAACACCGGTGGGTGGCGGCAGCTGTGCTGTGAGATCAGGTGCATGTCTGTTTAAAAGGGCAGATGACAGGAAGTAAGAGGCTCTGGTGGTGCTACATCATCTGTCAGTGCTCTCTGCTTATAACAATATGAGCTCCTCTCAGAGACATACGAGCAGCTGGAGTCTCTTCACTTTTTAAGCATCTCATTTAAACATTTTAGACACATTTTAATAAGCTCTTTATCTGTTGAACACCCTGTTTGAAACAGGTCCATATCATACATCATCATACATTTTATGCACTTTAACTGAAGTCACATAAATGTTGTAAGTTGGACACCAAGCGACTCACAGGCTGCTCCTCACGTCTCTGTCTCTACTTCCTGTGTAAATCCTTTCCATGTATGTTCTCAGGAAAACGCTGATGCTGAGTCAGCGCCACAAAGAAGAAACGATACCGATCACAGCGCTAGACGTCTTTGATATTATCTGATCAGAAGTGTGAATAAATCCTGGGTTCATGATGTGGACGGATCGAGGTGGTGGATGCAAACTCTGTGCAGAGCCTCACCTGTCATCAACGTCTCTTAACATTATACAACACAGAGTGTACCACAGACATCGCTCTGACCTTCTGAGGCTGCTCTAATGTTCACCTGACTGATCCAAACTCACTGTCAGCTTGTTCTGCTTGTGTGGAACAGAGCACGTGCGCGTGGTGCACCCGCCCATGAGAAGAATAAATTATTATTAATAATTAAAGAACGTAAACAGTCATACTGTAATAACAAATATAGACTGCTGAGCTGATGAACCTATGAAACTGAAGTGAAAACGGTCTGAACACCAGGCTGTGGAACAGTGACGTGTTCACTTACCAAGGTGCATCTGACTGGTGGTGTGTTTACTGACTAATGTACACAGTCAGTGTATTTGAACAGTGTGTGGTTGCTGAGCTCAGGGGAAAAATCTGACCTGATCAGCAAAGTCATGTGTGATGTGACCAACATCATGTCTGTGGTCGTGTCAACATCCTGCAGTTCTCAGCTTAGGTCACGTGTTCAGATGATTTATTGAAAACCTTTAATGGAGTGAGTTTAGGTGACGTCATGATGAGACACAGCAGGAGACAGTAACACACACACCTGCTGGAAGATGAAGTTGTGTTGTCTTTAAGTGGTGTTAATGGTGTCTCTGCAGAGTGAAGGTGATGGAAGCTTTAGATTCAGACAGGAAACTACAAATTATTTTAATTTATCAGTTTTTATTTTAAAATGTCTCACTGAAGATGTTAAATTTTTCGGTCCCACTGACAGTGAGGAACCAGAGAGATTAATTTCAATTCAATTTTATTTGTATAGCATCAAATCATAATATACATTATCTCAAGGCACTTTACAGGGTCAGGTCAAGACCTTACTTTGTTACAGAGAGAAACCCAACAGTTCCCACAAAGAGCAAGCGCTTGGCGACAGGGGGGAGGAAAAATTTCACTGAACAATGACACAGAGTTGATTTTATTTTGAAGTCCTTCCTGTTAAATGGTCTGGTTGCAGCAGCAGGTGGACTTCCTCAAACCCGGCTGACCTCAGGTCTCTGTCTCCTGCAGGACTCTGGCTGCAGCTGCTGCTGCTGCTGCTGCTGCTGCTGCTGCTGCGTGGACATCACAGCTTTGTGTGTCTTTGTGTATCTGAGACTGTTCAGTGTGTGTGTGGGTGCGTGTGGCGCCCTGCTGCAGTGTGTGTGATGTCTTCAGAGCTCCTGGTGGATCTGGGTGAGGACCCTGCAACCGCTCAGTTAGGACAGCTGAAGCTCGCCACCATAGAGGACCAGCAGTGGCCCGCTGATGAGTCCACGCTCAGCAAGTCAGGTGAGGGGGATCTGAGTCACACACAAACACAACAAACACACACATCTGGAGCTCTGGGCTCCTGGTTTAACAACAGCTGGAACATGTATTGTTGGGCGAGGGTGGGGGAGGGTGGGGGTCTCCAGCTATGTCCTGGATTCATGTGTAGTTCTAGCACTTATTGCTGCGCTAACGCACTTAACCTTGATTGTTCCCCTTTCTGTAAGTCGCTTTGGATAAAAGCGTCTGCTAAATGACTAAATGTAAATGTAAGTTCACTGTTGGTCTTTGTTTCCGCTTCCTCGGATCAGATTTAGAGAGTCTGAATCTGAACGTTGAGTTCTGTCCCATCACATGACAATAACACAACGCATCCCATGACAAATAACACATCACACAAAAATAACACAACGCATCACATGACAAATAACACAACGCATCACATGACAAATAACACATCACACACAACAAATAACACATCACACACAACAAATAACACATCACACACAACAAATAACACAATGCATCACATGACAAATAACACAACGCATCATATGACAAATAACACAACGCATCACATGACAAATAACACATCACATGACAAATAACACATCACACACAACAAATAACACAACGCATCACATGACAAATAACACATCACACACAGGTAATAACATATCACATCACATGACAAATAACACATCACATGACAACACATCACATGACAAATAACACATCACATCACATGACAAATAACACATCACATGACAAATAACACAACACATCACATGACAAATAACACATCACATGACAACGCATCACATGACAAATAACACATCACATCAAATGACAAATAACACATCACATGACAAATAAGTTAAAGTGACATTTGTGGTCATGTGACGTGTGGTTGTGTGACATGTGGTTCAGATACAGTCAGTGTGTTACTGCAGTAGATTAAAATCAGTTTAGAGAAGCAGCAGGAGCAGAGTGATGAGCTGCTATGTTCAGGGTCTGCAGGAAAAACGTGTTTTAGACACTATTAAAAGACGCCACTGAAACAATCCAACATCTGTTTAAAGGTTTGCTTTATTCAGAATAATTTCAGAGCTTCATCTTCCTGTAGTGTAATACAGTGAGCACCGTAGGAGCGCTTGTGTGTAGGAATACAGTAGTTAAGTGGTTGAGAAAAATGTTGTCCTAAAGGAAAGTGCTGTTTTGATGGGAAGACAAAACTCTGAAAATATTCTAAATGCAGCAGATGTTGGATTGTTTCAGTGGCGTCTTTTAAAAATGTCTCCAACACGTTTTTCCTGCAGACCCTGAACACAGCAGCTCTTCACTGTTAGTGTGCTGTGCTCCTGCTGCCTCTGCTAACTGATCTGAATCTACTGCAGGTGACACACTGACTGTACATAACCACTTCACACAACCCATGTCACATGACCACAGCTGTCACGTTGTCACATGATAAATCAAACACAATGGAAGGAAGAATTTACCAGAAGCTTCCTAATGTGTTGTGTCTCAACAGTCTGCAGTGAGCTTCAGCACATTGATCAGAAATGAAATAATGGAGACTACATTAAAGTGTACTCTCAGAGAACACTTCATGAGGTTTTCTACTTTTTTCATCATCATCACTTCATTTATTTCACACAAATGAGAAACAGAATAAAAGCAAAAACATACAAACATGATCATCACAGTGGGCGACAACGGGACACCCCAGTAAGCTTCAGAAGCTTGTGAGTAAGGGTCCAGACAGAGGTTACCTGAATCCTAAATCCTGATCCCTAAAACCTAAAAACAAAAACTAAATGGTCCAAGACGTCCATCCCCAGTCCTCAATCCATACGTTCATTCTATAGGCAAGATACACAATCAGCAATAAATGGTAAATAAAAAATAACAACAAAATAATTTCTCCTTAGCTGAGGGAGTTATGTAAGGGTGCTGCACGGGCTTCCTTGATCAAGGAGAAAAGTTAAGGTGTTTTACAGCAGTGAAATTCTACGGTTTCCATGGAAACCGTTTGTTTACTGCCATTAGCTTGTGATACCTCAGAGGATTCAGCACAGGATGCAAACAAACTCATGGTAAACCTCAACAACTGAGACCAGCTCACGACCCAGAGACCGGACAGTGGCCCCAGTGGAGCTGACTCACTGGTGGCTACTGATGATGTCACAATGATGTCACATGATGATTATGATGTCCACAGGGGCAGTCTGTGGCCCCTGCATCGACACTCAGTGGATGAGCTTCCAGCAGGACGACGATCTGAACACACAACCAGGGCGAAGAGGTGGACTCAGACCCTGATCTGAGTCCACCTGCTGAAGACCAGACTGAGGCCAGAGACCACAACGACAGGAGCTGAAGCAGCTGCAGTGAAGACACTGAGGGTCAGAGGCTGAGTCTCTTTCCAACCTCTGGTTCTGGAGCTTCATGCTCTGTCTGCGTCAGCCAGCTCTGATGATCCCTGATGTAAATGTGTCTGTGTCCTCACACTTCTGTCCTCAACTGTACTGATGGTGTGTGTGTGTGTGTTTCAGAGACAGACATCTCCCAGCGCTTCGATAGTGGCTCCCCCCACCTGCCCTGGGACCACCCCTTCTATGACATCGCCAGGCATCAGATCATTGAAGTGGCAGGTGAGTGCTCGCAGACCTGGTCTTTGACTCCTCCCTGAGACGCCTCTGTACACTGAGATGTATTTTAATATAAGTGAAGCTGACCCTCTGTGTGTGTCTGTGTGTGTCTGTGTGTCTGTGTCTGTGTGTGTGTGCAGGTGATGACAACTTTGGCAGGAAGGTGATAGTGTTTAATGCCTGCAGAATGCCCCCCCAGCACCAGCTGGACCACCACAAGCTGCTGATGTAAGTCCTGATGTGACCTCAGTGATGGACTGAGCGGCTGGTCCTGGTTCAGTGGAGGCAGGACGGTAACAGCAGAGTCAGTCAAACACATAACTATACGAGAAAAGAAACACAACACAGAGAATGACTTGAGTATCATGGCAAGGGAAAATGCCACTCCCCCCCCCCAACTGGAGAGCCCCAAGGATCAGTTCTGGGACCCCTCCTCTTTGCTGTTTACACTATTACCTTGGGTCCAGTTATGCCCTCACGTGGCTTCTCGTATCAATCACACAGCTATACCTGTGGTTCCCACCAGACGACCCCACGGTCTCTGTGCAGCTCTCAGCTTGTCTCTCTGACATATCTGCATGGATGAAGGAACACCACCTTCAACTAAACCTCTCAAAGACTGAACTCCTGGTCATTCCCACCAATCAGTCTCTTCATCATGATATTGATATCAAAATCACCTCTTCATCCCTTACCCCATCTAAGGTTGCAAGAAACCTGGGAGTCATCCCTCTCTGTCCATGCTGCATCCCTCTCTCAGTTGTGCCACTTTACTCTATACACCACCAAGAAAGTCAGTCTTACCTGACTCAGTCCTCCACCCAGCATCTGGTCCAGGCCATGGTTCTCTCTCGCCTCGACCACTGCAGTGCTCTTCTGGCAGGTCTTCCTCTGTTCTCAGTGAAACCCGGCAGCCCGCCTGGTTTTCAATCCGCCCAAAGGGGCACTCTGCTCCTCATTGACCTACACTGGCTACCCATGGCCACCCAAATCAAAATCAAGACACTAATGGTGCCTTCAGAGTGACTTCTGGCGCCGCAGCATCTTCTTGAACTCAATCATTCAGCCTCGGCCACTGTGTTCCTCCGGGGAATGTCGTCTGGCATCACCATCCCGTCACTCAGACAGTCTCAGTCCAGACTGTTCTCTTCTGTGGTTCCCCAGTGGTGGAATGAACTTCCAAGTTCTACCAGAGGAGGGGCGTCCCTCTCTGTTTTCAAGAATCTCTTGAACACTCATCTCCTCTGAGAGCACCTCCTTTCCTAAAACCTTAACTTGTCTAACCAGCACTTCCTGATGTACTTCCTTATACAATCTCCCAGAACTTATTAAACAGATGTAGAACCTGACACTTAGAAGAAGGTTTGCCAATGCACTGACCTTCACTTGTAAGTGGCTTTGGATAAAAGCGTCTGACAGATGAGTCAATGTATAAAGATGCAGACTCATGGTCCCTGTAGGTTCAGGCACCTTGTTTCAGCGACCAGCTGATTGTTGGTATTCTACCACATGATGTTCACTTTTAGAGCTGCAACCTCATCAGGGCATCACATGGTGGACTAATCAATCTGCCAAAGATATTGATCAACATCATATCTGCAGTGAGTGCACGCCTCAGGTTGTAGAGCGTTGTCATCAGCTTCTGTTTATGGTCTCCACAGTGACTCACCTTTCATCAGGTAAAAGATTCTCCATCTATTCCAGAGTAGTCACCTAGTGTCTTTAACATCACTGTGCACGTCCACTGTCTCTGTCTCTGTCGTCCTCACTCAGGAGCTGACAGCTTCACACCTGTAGTCTGAGTGTGCTGCACAACCAGCTGATTTCTGACTGATGATGACTACACTGTGCACCAGTGACACAGGACAAGCAGAGAATATACAGATGTTACAGTGCAGTGAAAAAGTAATTGCCTTACATGTTTCAGATCATCAAACAAATTTTAACATCAGACAAAGACAACCTGAGTAAATACAAAATGCAGTTTTTAAATGATGTTTTCATTTATTAAGGAAAAAAGCTATCCAAACCAACCTGGCCCTATGTGAGAAAGTAATTAACCCCTAAACCTAATGACTGGTTGTGCCACCCTTGGTGGCAACAACTGCAATCAAGTATTTGCGATAACTGGCAAAGAGTCTTTCACATCGCTGTGGAGGAATTTTGGCCCACGCTTCTTTGGAGAATTGTTTTAATTCAGCCACATTGGAGGGTTTTCGAGCATGAACGGCCTGTTTAAGGTCATGCCACAGCATCTCAATCGGATTTACGTCCGGACTTTGACTAGGCACTCCAAAACCTTTGTTTTTTTTTTAACCATTCAGAGGTGGACTTGCTGGTGTGCTTCAGATCATTGTCCCTTCTGCATAACCCAAGTGCGCTTGAGCTTAAGGTCACGAACAGATGGCTGGACATTCTCCTTCAGGATTTTCTGGTAGAGAGCAGAATTCATGGTTCCATCAATTACGGCAAGTCGTCCAGGTCCTGAAGCAGCAAAGCAGCCCCAGACCATCACACTACCACCACCATGTTTGACTGTCGGTATGATGTTCTTTTTCTGAAATGCTGCGTTAGTTTTATGCCAGATGTAACGGGACACACACCTTCCAAAAAGTTCCACTTTTGTCTTGTCAGTCCACAGAATATTTCCCAAAAGTCTTGGGTATCATCAAGATTTTCAAGCCATTTTTTTTCAGTCTCTTTCTTATTGTTGAACCATGAACACTGACCTTAACTGAGGCAAGTGAGGCCTGCAGTGCTTTAGATGTTGCTCTGGGTTCTTTTGTGACCTCCTGGATGAGTCATTGATGTGCTCTTGGAGTAATTTGTTAGGCCGGCCACTCCTGGGAAGGTTCACCACTGTTCCATGTTTCTCCATTTGTGCATTATGGCTCTCACTGTGGTTCGCTGGAGTCCCAAAGCCTTAGAAATGGCTTTGTAACCCTTTCCAGACTGATAGATGTCAATGACTTTGTTTCTCATCTGTTCTTGAATTTCTTTAGATCAGGGCATGATGTGTTGCTTTTTGAGCTCTTTTAGCCTACTTGATGTTGTCAGACAGGTTCCATTTAAGTGATTTCTTGATTCTACAGGTCTGGCAGTAATCAGGCCTGGGTGGGGCTAGTGAAATTGCACTCAGCTTTCCAAAAAATGTGGTTAATCACAGTTCATTCATGATTTAACAAGGGGAGGGGCAATTATTTTTTCACATAGGGCCAGGTTGGTTTGGATAGCTTTTTTCCCTTAATAAATGAAATCATCATTTTAAAACTGCTTTTTGTATTTACTCAGGTTATCTTTGCCTGAAACATCTGGCTTCACTCCGGCCTCCTCCATGAGTCAGAACATGACTCTGAGTCTGTTCAATGTCTGATTCAGTAAAAGTCAAACTGGTTTCTCATCCATACGACCCAGTATGAAGAGCACGACGTCTCTGACGTCCTCAGAGGGAACGGTCTTCTTCCTCCACGCCAGCGACAGCTGGAGCTGTTTTCAGGTCACTATCCATTCTCATGGACACGATGTCTCAGGAACACCTTAAAGGAACTTTTTCAAACTTGGTACAAATCTTCACTTGGACTCAATGATGAAGTGATTAGAATTTGGGGGTCAAAGGTCAAGGTGAGTGTGACCCCACAAAACACTTTTAAGCCATAAGTCCAGACTTCACACAGTAATTATGACAAAGTGTCATATGGTTAATATTTGGTCTGACTCTGGATAAACAGGATGTGATGAGCACAGGAGGTGGTTCTGGTTTTACAGTGTCCCAGTATCCTCTGTGAAAGGAACAAAATGCTGACTCGGCTGTTCTCACACTGAGGATGTGGCTCCTCAGTGGACCAGGACCAGAACATGGAGACCAGACACGCTGACTCATCAGACAGTATGGTGACAGTACAGGTGTGTTTGCAGGTATCTGAAGGGGACCCTGGACCAGTACGTGGAGAGTGACTACACCCTGATCTACTTCCACCATGGACTGACCAGTGAAAACAAACCCTCTCTCAGCTGGCTGCGAGACGCCTACAGGGAGTTTGACAGGAAGTAAGTTCAACAGCATCACTGGACACAACACTGATAATCATTATCATTATTATATCATTATTATAATATTATTTTAGCCATTATTATATCATTATAATTATATATATTATTATGATATGTAATACGTGGTTTAACTAGACTGATGGAGGAGTGTGGTTTAGAAGTATAGAGGTTCAGAGATGATGCTGACATTGGTTTGATCAGATCTGGTTTGATCCTGCTCCACACAGCTCATCGTGTGTGTGTGTGTGTGTGTGTGTGTGTGTGTGTGTGTGTGTGTGTGTGTGTGTGTGTGTGTGTGTGTGTGTGTGTGTGTGTGTGTGTGTGTGTGTGTGTGTGTGTTCCAGGTACAAGAAGAACATCAAGGCTCTGTACATCGTCCACCCCACCATGTTCATCAAGACTCTGCTGATCCTCTTCAAACCCATCATCAGGTCCTCCTGTTCATTGACCATGAGGCTCCAGGCTCAGATCTGTGTCTCTGGACACTTCCTCAGTCCAGGTCCTGACAGGGGTCTGGATGTGTGCTCCCAGGGAACCAGCAGTGTGTGGTCAAACTGTGTTGACACTCAGGATTAAACACACTGACACAGGTTGATTAGGTCCGGATCCATAAAACTGATCAATATCTGAGGTATAAATCCACAGACACTCAGTCTGTGTTTGTCGTATGATCAATACAGAGAGAAAACGGATCAGACCACATCCTGGACTGATGAAGACTCTTGTTTCTGTTGATGGACACAGATTTTATCATAAAACTGAGCTGTGATTAATGTAATTCATTGAATGTGTTCAGAGTAATGAACACTGCTGGTGTAGATACTGGTGGTTCTGGTCCCAGTCGGACCCTGATCTTTGACCTGTCTCTCAGAGCAGCAGGGACTGTGGACAGCAGCTCTCAGCTCAGTGCTCACATATATTATTGATCTACTGGTAATATTGATCAATCAGAAACTAGGAGCACAGTGTTCTCATGTGGATGTGGAGCAGCTCACTAACAACAAACCAGAGTCCAGTCTGCTCTATGTCAGGTACTGATCTCACCCTGAACCCAGAGTCCAGTCCTGACAGGGGGGTCAGGGAGCAGGTCTGGAGACAGTTTGAGATGCTTCACTTTGATCCCCGGGTTTTATTACTGACAAAAACAACTGCAGTCAGTTTGTTCATGGTTCATTTTAAACATGTGTTTCTACAAAAACCTTTGTATTAATAAAAGAAGTCAGAGTTGTCAGGTGTTGTGTAGCTGTACGACAATGTTGTCTGACAACATGAAATTAGCTTCTCCTGTCAAATTTCATGTCAGACGTTGTGTAAATCCAGCTGTCAGGATCAGATCAGATGAGTCAGTCAGAACCTCACCTGCAGCCGTCGGTGATCAATGAGCTGATCATTAAACCTCAGGCTGAGTCTGTGTCCGTCTCTTCCACCAGCATTTCACAAAACAAAGGAGAAGTAATGAACTCTCACAGCTTTTTGTCACTTCACTCAGCTGCAGGTTGATTTCCTGTCTGCAGCTCTACCTGCTCACACCTGGACTGAGGAACATGTCATGATTAGAAGTCATGTGACAGGAGTAGAATCACCTGTAAACACCTGTAGTCTCATGCTCCTGGTGTAAACCCAGCCGTCTCAGATCATCTGAAGGTGTTTTGGTCTCTCTCTCTCTCCGTAGTTTTAAGTTTGGCAGGAAGATCAACTATGTGAGCTACCTGAGTGAGCTGGAGGACGTGGTGAAGTGTGAGCAGCTGCTCATCCCTGCGCGGGTCAAAGAGTAAGAGGAGATTAGTCCTAACACATTCACCCAGAGGTCATCAGCACCTCAACATCACTACACACCTTCCAGAGCAGCTGATAATCTCACCTGGTCTCTGTCAGGTACGACAACAAGCTGAGGGCGTCTCTGAAACCAGCCACCCAGCCCCCCCTGTCTCCTCCTCGCAGCCCCCCTCTCCCCAACCAGGTGTTTGGAGTTCCTCTCACTCTGTAAGTAACCACAACTGTGTGTGTCTGTTAGACTCACCGAGCACTTTATTAGGAACACACCTGTACACCTGCTTCTCCACGCAGGACACCGGCAGCAGGATGTGGAGTCTCAACATCTGGATCCATGAAGGACCCAGTGTCAGAGTGGTGTTCCTAATAAAGTGATCACTGATGTGTGTGTGTGTGTTTCAGGCTCAGACAGAGGAGTCCAGATGGTGATCCAGTTCCTGTGGTGATGAGAGACACAATCAGCTTCCTGTCAGAACAAGGTGACTCTTCTTCTGTGGTGAAACAGAAACACAAACATGATGCACTGATCAACTGTCAGTGCATTTATCTGGCTTGTCCTTTACTGTGTGTGTGTGTGTGTGTGTGTGTGTGTGTGTGTGTGTGTGTGTGTGTGTGTGTGTGTGTGTGTGTGTGTGTGTGTGTGTGTGTGTGTGTGTGTGTGTCAGGTTTGGAGATAGAGGGGATCTTCAGACGGTCAGCCAACGTGACTCTGGTGAAGGAGGTCCAGCTCAAATACAACTCAGGTATGATCAACAGGCCACAGTCTAGCAGCTGATGATGATGATGATGATGAGGAGTTTGTGTAGAAGTGATTATTTAACTGTGCATGTTCACTTTAAAGCTCCATGTTTTAACTTCCTCTGTGGTTTATCTGAATGTTGGCCTCCATCAGAAGATATATCTGTGGTTTAAAGAACCAAAAACCATCTCAGTGTAGTTTTACATCTCCTCTCTCAGGCCTCTCTCTGGAGCTCTAGTAACAACAGGTCAGTCAGCCAATCAGAAGAGAGACTGGGAGCACTGACTGCTTTGTTGTGACATCACAAAGTTCCAGAAGTCCTGACGGCTGGTTTTAAGGCTCAGTTTCTGAATACAGGCTGTGTGCATTTCTCTGTGGACTGAGGCTTTGATACTTTCACAGTATTAATATGGAACCTAGACCTGCTTTATAATCACAAACACATGGACATCTACCTTTAGACTGTGGAGCTTTAAAAAACTTTAGACTGGAAGGAGCTTTAAAAACCTTTAGACTGGGTGGAGCTTTAAAAACCTTTAGACTGTGCGGAACTTTAATGTTGTTTGTATGAAACCTCACAGGTGAGTTCATCTGATGTGTGGTTATGATGAAGATAAACTGGATGCACTTTCCTTATTATATCTCTGTGTGTGTGTGTGTGTGTGTGTGTGTGTGTGTGTGTGTGTGTAGGAGCAGCAGTGAACTTCAGAGAGATGGAGGACGTCCACCTGGCTGCTGTGATTCTGAAAACCTTCCTGAGGGAGCTACCTGAGCCTCTGCTCACCTACCAGCTCTACAACGACATTGTCAACTTCACCTGTACGTTCACACCAACATCTTCCAGTTCACAGCTGGTCAGGGTCTCACTCAGGAAGAAGCAGGTCAGAGATCAGGTCTCAATGAAGCAGGTGGAGGATCAGGTCTTGATGAGGCAGGTGGAGGATCAGGTCTTGATGAAACAGGTCTAGGATCAGGTTTCGATGAAGCAGGTGTAGGACCAGGTCTTGAGGATCACAGCCTGTCTGTATCTTGAGGGTTGGGGATCAGTTTGATGAGGTGAACCTGATGAAGGGTGGGGGGTCAGGTTAGTCCTGCTCTGGATCAGGGACCAGTCTGGACCCAGGACCAGTGTGGATGGCCTCCTGACTCAGAGCTACGTCATGAGACGGTCTTTGAACGCATCATGTTGCCTTCACTTACGCACTGGTGTTTCATATTCATGTCAGTTACAGTAGTTCTAATGTGTTGTTGTACTGTTGTTCCGTGAACCTGTGTTTAGTCTGTGGGGTCCAGGTGTGTGGACAGGTGTAAATAAAATGAGAGGGAGGAGTCTGGAGGTCACCTGCAGAGACACCTGAGTGAACCTGAACAACTCAGTAAGCAGGTTATCACAGAGACTGTAACCTGAGCTCACCTGTGTGTGTATGTGTGTGTGTGTGTGTTGCAGCTGTGTCCAGTGACAGTCAGGTGACAGCGATGAAGACGCTGGTGGAGTCATTACCAGAGGAAAACTACGTCTCACTGAGATTCCTCATCACCTTCCTGGCTCAGGTACGGCTGCTACACTCACAGCCTGTCAGGTGTGTGTGTCAATGTGTCTGTTACCAACACCACCGTGTGTGTGTGTGTGTGTGTGTGTGTGTGTGTGTGTGTGTGTAGGTGTCAGCCAACAGTGAGGTGAACAAGATGACCAACAGTAACCTGGCTGTGGTGTTTGGTCCTAACCTGCTCTGGGGGCGGGACAACGCCATGTCACTCAGTGCCATTGGGCCAATCAACAACTTCACCAGGACCCTGCTGGACCAGCAGCATCTGGTCTTCATCTAAACCCCACCCCACCCCCCACCCCCCACCCCCCAACAGCAAACCACCACTGTGACCCCACCCCAACCCTCTCCCACTCCCAATGCAGCATTTAGTCTTTAGTTCCCAGCTACTGACCAATCAGGAGCTTCATCAGGTACTTCTACCTGCAGCACTTAGACAGGCCGATCCTTTGGACCAATCACATCTCATCTCGTCTCAACCAGTCTCTACATTCTGATTGGCTCGTTAGCAGTCGTTAGGTCAGGTGACCTGGACATATGTTAGACTGCAGCCAAATAAAGTTCAACACCTGACAACCAGGTGAGTCACCTTTGTTTACCTCTGATGGAGGCGGGGCCAAACAGACTGGAAAGTCATGTGATCCTTGATTGTTTTTGTAGTTTTGACCAGTGAACAGAGCTGCGCACCAAGTTGTAACCCTCCCCCTGACTGTGATGTAAACGCTTGTTCTCACTCCCTGAAAGTCTCACAGCAGGTGAATTTAGTTCCTTTCATCAGGCTCCTAAACACTGGAGCCTACTACATTTCCCATAATGCAGCTGAGCGGAGTCTTCAGCAGCCCCCCCCCCCCCCCCCCCTTTTTCTAGAACCTACCACCTCCTCATTACACCCACCAACCAATCAGGTTAGGGTCAGGCTGTGGTCCTGATCACATGTGTCTGTTGTACCTGAACAGTCTGGCTCCTCATTCAGGGAGGGTAATAGTAAGTGGACTCAGAAGTCTCCAGTGTGTGTCCACAGGATGCTCCCACAGTGTCTAACTCGATCACATGATGAGACAGAGACCACAGAGGGGGGCTGGGTCTCAGCCTCACTTCAGTGGACCAGTCTGAGTGAGTCCTCCAGAGGAGAACACACTGCTCTGCATCAGTAGTCCTGGACCTGGACCTGGACTCACTATTGTACTCTATTAGAGCCTGATAGTTTGATTCTTATTGTATCACCAATAATTATAATAATATCTTTTCCCCCTGTCACATGATGACTGACTAAACCCTGTTGTTGCCATAGTAACTTTTTTATGGTACGTGACAAACAGCTGATTGAACTCCAGTGGTCAGTAGCACACACAGTTCTGCATCATCCATGTTTACCTGTTGTCATGGTGATGTCAGTGTGATGTCAGCACACAGTATAGCAATCAGTACAGCTCATTGACTCATCAGCAGGTTTTTCACAGTAAACCTCTCCCAGTGCTTCCGTGCTTTAATTGTGAAAGGTTAGCAGGAAGTGTTGAGGCTCGTGGGTCATGGATGGAGTCAGCAGAGTGCTGGGTGCGCTTGTTCGCAAAGCGCCTGTGTTGCTATGGTTACTGCTCTTTACAGGAAATGATGAATAGCAAAACACCCAGTATTCATGTTCATGACTTTCAGCTCAGAGGGGTTTCTGGGTAATGAAGTTTAAAGCAGTTTTAGACCGGTAGGTCCAGTGTGTGTTGTTGTTGTTGTTTTCATCTTGTCTAGTTACAGACTGATGTCATCAACACACCTTTTATTTAGGCTCCGCCCTTTAATT
>NW_027273877.1:14610000-14625000 GCF_046630095.1 Trachinotus anak
CGTAGTTATTGTTATTATAGTATTGATCTGATAGATCATAGTTATTGTTATAGTATTGATCTGATAGATCATAGTTATTGTTATAGTATTGATCTGATAGATCATAGTTATTGTTATTATAGTATTGATCTGATAGATCATAGTTATTGTTATAGTATTGATCTGATAGATCATAGTTATTGTTATTATAGTATTGATCTGATAGATCATAGTTATTGTTATAGTATTGATCTGATAGATCGTAGTTATTGTTATAGTATTGATCTGATAGATCATAGTTATTGTTATTATAGTATTGATCTGATAGATCATAGTTATTGTTATAGTATTGATCTGATAGATCATAGTTATTGTTATTATAGTATTGATCTGATAGATCATAGTTATTGTTATTATAGTATTGATCTGATAGATCATAGTTATTGTTATAGTATTGATCTGATAGATCATAGTTATTGTTATTATAGTATTGATCTGATAGATCGTAGTTATTGTTATTATAGTATTGATCTGATAGATCATAGTTATTGTTATAGTATTGATCTGATAGATCGTAGTTATTGTTATTATAGTATTGATCTGATAGATCATAGTTATTGTTATAGTATTGATCTGATAGATCATAGTTATTGTTATAGTATTGATCTGATAGATCATAGTTATTGTTATAGTATTGATCTGATAGATCGTAGTTATTGTTATTATAGTATTGATCTGATAGATCATAGTTATTGTTATTATAGTATTGATCTGATAGATCATAGTTATTGTTATTATAGTATTGATCTGATAGATCATAGTTATTGTTATAGTATTGATCTGATAGATCATAGTTATTGTTATTATAGTATTGATCTGATAGATCATAGTTATTGTTATAGTATTGATCTGATAGATCGTAGTTATTGTTATAGTATTGATCTGATAGATCATAGTTATTGTTATTATAGTATTGATCTGATAGATCATAGTTATTGTTATAGTATTGATCTGATAGATCATAGTTATTGTTATTATAGTATTGATCTGATAGATCATAGTTATTGTTATTATAGTATTGATCTGATAGATCATAGTTATTGTTATAGTATTGATCTGATAGATCGTAGTTATTGTTATAGTATTGATCTGATAGATCATAGTTATTGTTATTATAGTATTGATCTGATAGATCATAGTTATTGTTATTATAGTATTGATCTGATAGATCATAGTTATTGTTATAGTATTGATCTGATAGATCATAGTTATTGTTATTATAGTATTGATCTGATAGATCATAGTTATTGTTATAGTATTGATCTGATAGATCATAGTTATTGTTATAGTATTGATCTGATAGATCATAGTTATTGTTATAGTATTGATCTGATAGATCGTAGTTATTGTTATTATAGTATTGATCTGATAGATCATAGTTATTGTTATAGTATTGATCTGATAGATCATAGTTATTGTTATAGTATTGATCTGATAGATCATAGTTATTGTTATAGTATTGATCTGATAGATCGTAGTTATTGTTATTATAGTATTGATCTGATAGATCGTAGTTATTGTTATTATAGTATTGATCTGATAGATCATAGTTATTGTTATTATAGTATTGATCTGATAGATCATAGTTATTGTTATAGTATTGATCTGATAGATCATAGTTATTGTTATTATAGTATTGATCTGATAGATCATAGTTATTGTTATAGTATTGATCTGATAGATCGTAGTTATTGTTATAGTATTGATCTGATAGATCATAGTTATTGTTATTATAGTATTGATCTGATAGATCATAGTTATTGTTATAGTATTGATCTGATAGATCATAGTTATTGTTATTATAGTATTGATCTGATAGATCATAGTTATTGTTATTATAGTATTGATCTGATAGATCATAGTTATTGTTATAGTATTGATCTGATAGATCATAGTTATTGTTATTATAGTATTGATCTGATAGATCGTAGTTATTGTTATTATAGTATTGATCTGATAGATCATAGTTATTGTTATAGTATTGATCTGATAGATCGTAGTTATTGTTATTATAGTATTGATCTGATAGATCATAGTTATTGTTATAGTATTGATCTGATAGATCATAGTTATTGTTATAGTATTGATCTGATAGATCATAGTTATTGTTATTATAGTATTGATCTGATAGATCATAGTTATTGTTATAGTATTGATCTGATAGATCATAGTTATTGTTATTATAGTATTGATCTGATAGATCATAGTTATTGTTATAGTATTGATCTGATAGATCGTAGTTATTGTTATAGTATTGATCTGATAGATCATAGTTATTGTTATTATAGTATTGATCTGATAGATCATAGTTATTGTTATAGTATTGATCTGATAGATCATAGTTATTGTTATTATAGTATTGATCTGATAGATCATAGTTATTGTTATTATAGTATTGATCTGATAGATCATAGTTATTGTTATAGTATTGATCTGATAGATCATAGTTATTGTTATTATAGTATTGATCTGATAGATCGTAGTTATTGTTATTATAGTATTGATCTGATAGATCATAGTTATTGTTATAGTATTGATCTGATAGATCGTAGTTATTGTTATTATAGTATTGATCTGATAGATCATAGTTATTGTTATAGTATTGATCTGATAGATCATAGTTATTGTTATAGTATTGATCTGATAGATCATAGTTATTGTTATAGTATTGATCTGATAGATCGTAGTTATTGTTATTATAGTATTGATCTGATAGATCATAGTTATTGTTATTATAGTATTGATCTGATAGATCATAGTGATTGTTATTATAGTATTGATCTGATAGATCATAGTTATTGTTATAGTATTGATCTGATAGATCATAGTTATTGTTATTATAGTATTGATCTGATAGATCATAGTTATTGTTATAGTATTGATCTGATAGATCGTAGTTATTGTTATAGTATTGATCTGATAGATCATAGTTATTGTTATTATAGTATTGATCTGATAGATCATAGTTATTGTTATAGTATTGATCTGATAGATCATAGTTATTGTTATTATAGTATTGATCTGATAGATCATAGTTATTGTTATTATAGTATTGATCTGATAGATCATAGTTATTGTTATAGTATTGATCTGATAGATCGTAGTTATTGTTATAGTATTGATCTGATAGATCATAGTTATTGTTATTATAGTATTGATCTGATAGATCATAGTTATTGTTATTATAGTATTGATCTGATAGATCATAGTTATTGTTATAGTATTGATCTGATAGATCATAGTTATTGTTATTATAGTATTGATCTGATAGATCATAGTTATTGTTATAGTATTGATCTGATAGATCGTAGTTATTGTTATAGTATTGATCTGATAGATCATAGTTATTGTTATTATAGTATTGATCTGATAGATCATAGTTATTGTTATAGTATTGATCTGATAGATCATAGTTATTGTTATTATAGTATTGATCTGATAGATCATAGTTATTGTTATAGTATTGATCTGATAGATCATAGTTATTGTTATAGTATTGATCTGATAGATCATAGTTATTGTTATTATAGTATTGATCTGATAGATCATAGTTATTGTTATAGTATTGATCTGATAGATCATAGTTATTGTTATTATAGTATTGATCTGATAGATCGTAGTTATTGTTATAGTATTGATCTGATAGATCATAGTTATTGTTATTATAGTATTGATCTGATAGATCGTAGTTATTGTTATAGTATTGATCTGATAGATCGTAGTTATTGTTATTATAGTATTGATCTGATAGATCATAGTTATTGTTATTATAGTATTGATCTGATAGATCGTAGTTATTGTTATAGTATTGATCTGATAGATCGTAGTTATTGTTATTATAGTATTGATCTGATAGATCGTAGTTATTGTTATAGTATTGATCTGATAGATCATAGTTATTGTTATAGTATTGATCTGATAGATCGTAGTTATTGTTATAGTATTGATCTGATAGATCATAGTTATTGTTATTATAGTATTGATCTGATAGATCGTAGTTATTGTTATTATAGTATTGATCTGATAGATCGTAGTTATTGTTATTATAGTATTGATCTGATAGATCGTAGTTATTGTTATAGTATTGATCTGATAGATCGTAGTTATTGTTATTATAGTATTGATCTGATAGATCGTAGTTATTGTTATTATAGTATTGATCTGATAGATCATAGTTATTGTTATAGTATTGATCTGATAGATCGTAGTTATTGTTATTATAGTATTGATCTGATAGATCGTAGTTATTGTTATAGTATTGATCTGATAGATCATAGTTATTGTTATAGTATTGATCTGATAGATCATAGTTATTGTTATTATAGTATTGATCTGATAGATCATAGTTATTGTTATAGTATTGATCTGATAGATCGTAGTTATTGTTATTATAGTATTGATCTGATAGATCATAGTTATTGTTATAGTATTGATCTGATAGATCATAGTTATTGTTATTATAGTATTGATCTGATAGATCGTAGTTATTGTTATAGTATTGATCTGATAGATCGTAGTTATTGTTATTATAGTATTGATCTGATAGATCGTAGTTATTGTTATAGTATTGATCTGATAGATCGTAGTTATTGTTATTATAGTATTGATCTGATAGATCGTAGTTATTGTTATTATAGTATTGATCTGATAGATCGTAGTTATTGTTATTATAGTATTGATCTGATAGATCGTAGTTATTGTTATTATAGTATTGATCTGATAGATCATAGTTATTGTTATAGTATTGATCTGATAGATCGTAGTTATTGTTATTATAGTATTGATCTGATAGATCGTAGTTATTGTTATTATAGTATTGATCTGATAGATCGTAGTTATTGTTATAGTATTGATCTGATAGATCATAGTTATTGTTATTATAGTATTGATCTGATAGATCGTAGTTATTGTTATAGTATTGATCTGATAGATCGTAGTTATTGTTATTATAGTATTGATCTGATAGATCATAGTTATTGTTATAGTATTGATCTGATAGATCATAGTTATTGTTATAGTATTGATCTGATAGATCATAGTTATTGTTATTATAGTATTGATCTGATAGATCATAGTTATTGTTATAGTATTGATCTGATAGATCGTAGTTATTGTTATTATAGTATTGATCTGATAGATCATAGTTATTGTTATAGTATTGATCTGATAGATCATAGTTATTGTTATAGTATTGATCTGATAGATCATAGTTATTGTTATAGTATTGATCTGATAGATCATAGTTATTGTTATTATAGTATTGATCTGATAGATCATAGTTATTGTTATTATAGTATTGATCTGATAGATCATAGTTATTGTTATAGTATTGATCTGATAGATCGTAGTTATTGTTATTATAGTATTGATCTGATAGATCATAGTTATTGTTATTATAGTATTGATCTGATAGATCATAGTTATTGTTATAGTATTGATCTGATAGATCATAGTTATTGTTATTATAGTATTGATCTGATAGATCGTAGTTATTGTTATTATAGTATTGATCTGATAGATCATAGTTATTGTTATAGTATTGATCTGATAGATCATAGTTATTGTTATTATAGTATTGATCTGATAGATCATAGTTATTGTTATTACAGTACTAATCATATACTTATAGTGCACATTTTTGTGTACGTGGACCATTAATAAGAGCTGATTAGTTTATTTTCAGCCTTCAGTTATATTTAACACCAGGCAGAAGATGGTGGGAACTTACATTATATCCACACTCCTGACTCCCAGCTGGGTTAGGGTTAGGGTTGAGAGCATCTGGGAGTCTAGGAGGAGCTTATCTGGGCTGCTCTGGTTTTCTTTTCCCACCATGGATCCAATCAGGCTGAGTGACTAGAAAAAGGAAGCATGGATCTTATTATCCATCTTAATTAAGACAATATAAACTGTTTCCTTCATTGATCACAGACACAGACATTGTTTTGAGTCATAGCATGAGCATAAAAAATGTATTAAAATGAAATTCTCAGTTTGTTCTTGTTTCCACAGGCTCGAGCTAGAAAGAGATCCAAGAAAGGAAATAATTCATATATATAACTAACATGAAAAAGCACAAGTGCAGAAAATTTGTGCCATTCATATTACAAACATGTAACACTGTCACAAAGTTCTGGAAACGTTTTTTAATTCCTGTCTTCATGAGTAGAAGCTAGGTCATCCTCTTATTCATGTTTCCACAACAGTAACTTTATATTATAAAGCTTTATATGGAAACAGGTAACTTAAACATGGTCTGCAGGCACTAATGATGAACACAGCAGTCAGGAGGCATTGATGGATATGTTAACTGATGATGTAATATTTTCTGGCACATACAGTTTTATTTCATTCCTCATTAAAAAAAAGGAACCAAAAAACATGTGGTCCACAGTAAGTGAACTCATACCTGGTCATACACACCACGTTGAACACATTGAATTATTAACAGTCTTTATTGCATTAGTTGTTCTATTTGCATATGCATATATAGAAAGGATTTAATTGCCTGTTAATATTTTATATTCCCATCCAACTATGATATTACCCCATAGTATATTTGTATTAATATCAATGTATTATAGTATATTCATCTTTCTACCCATCCATTATAATACATATTTCTAAATATTATATTTATATCCATCCATCCACAGTCTCTGATGAAGACTCCAGTGCAGACGTCATCATTTAGGATTCGTCCTGCAGCTCTTTCTTTCTGAGGCTCCTCATGTAATCCCCCCCTCCCCCCTGGAGGAGGATAGTGACGGTACTTTTCCATCAGCGGTGACACCTGGAGGACACAGTCTCCTCCTGCAACCTGATTCCCCCCCCCCCCCCCCCCCAAACAAGTCTCTGTTCACTACTGTACATGGAAATGTTGTGTTGCTACTAATAACACCTCATGGGGGGGTGTCCCAGCAGACCTTGCTCTGTGTTACACTGTGAGCTGTAAACGTGTCTCTGCTTACAGATAAACTTGGCTCATCACAATCTACCTGTCAGATCTCAGGTGAGTGAGCGCGCCTGCACGCCTCAGTCTGAAGTTGAAGGTGAGCCACTGAAGGACACTACTGGTGCCGCAGTCCTCACTTCCTGGTTCCCCGCTCAGGTGATCTCTCGAGCCCTGCAGAGGAAAGCTGCAATACAGAGGAGTGATGTCTCCTCTTTCTGTGTCATACCTCCAGAGGTCAGTGTGGCCCTGGTCCCTCGTGGAGGGGGCGGGGACAACTCTGCCGTCAGCAGGCTGTGCAGGTGTTGTAGTGAGGATGCAGTCATGCAGAAATGAGCAGGAAGTAGTAGTAAGAAGGGGGCGGGACAGAGAGGCAGGAAGAGGAAGACAGGAAGAGCTGCAGGGACAAGGTGACTCCTCTGCAGGACAGGTCACACACACCTGGAGTCACACGTAACATTTAACAGGTAACTGCTGCATTTAACCCTTTGATGGCCGTGATGAAACACTGAGTGAACACTTTGTGTTTGTTTGACACTTCATACCTCACAATGTGATTGGCTGTCAGGTGTTCACCACACCTCTGTACTCACTCTCAAATGTATATGCCCAGATGTGGATTTATCCACAGCTGAAAATAGTCCCTGATGGACTATTCCAGGTGTAAAGGTAAAGGTAACCCAGCTGACTCAGGTGCTGTGATGACACAGTCAGGCTCTGAACATGAAAACACCGAACAGGAAGCAGAGCGGAGGAATATAAATGAAAAGAACAGAAACCATTTCACAGTAAAGAGAAGATAAAAACAGCCCTGACTGAAACTGCTCTTCCTCCTCCTCCTCCTCCTCCTCCTCCTCTTCTTCTATTGCTCTTCTTTGTCGATGAAGAAACTGGAGGTTTATGCCGGTGTTATGATGATGATGATGATGATGACGATCCTCTCAGACTCAGACCGGACAGGAAGTGTCTCTCCACAGATGGTCTATGTGGTCTCAGTCTGGTTTCTGTCTGTGTCTGGTCCCCTCAGGGACAGTCAGAGACTGGTTCTGGAGCTGAAAGGTGAACCATGGCTCCAGTCTCAGGTATGTGGACTGTGGATCAGGTTTTCTTCTGTAAATGGATGCATTCATCCTTGATCAGGTCTGCCCAGTCTACCTGTCCCTGCTGCTGACCTGGTCCCCACTTTGTCTGGACTCCAGCTCTAGAAGAGTCCTGGTTCCAGTTCTTGCTCCAGTGCTTTTGGTCAGTCTCAGAGGTCTACAGAGAGTCCACTGGACTGATGTGGGATCAGTGTTTTTTAAACACACCTGTGGGAGAGGGAATGTGTCTCTGTGCTCACCTGTGATCTGAGCTTAAAGTGTGTACTGCTCTGGAGCCCAGTCCTGGTCCACATGTTGACCCTCATATAATCTGTCTCTGACATCTCAACCCCTGGACTGGCCCCTTTAACTTCCTGTTCATGTCCGTGTTATCTTTATCATTGTTTTATCTTTGTAATGATTGTGTGTCTTTGTGTTGGTCTTGAAGCTGCCTCTGATTAAAGTCTTATCACGCCTGAAGACTAATCCAACCACAGGCTGCCATTTTCAGCAGGAGACAGGTGAGAGTGGACAGGTGAGGGGTGGGCCAGAGGCAGATCGTCGTCCTCTAAAACCAGATTGTGTTGACATTGTGTGTGACTGACTGGTGACAGTAGGAGCTGCTGCTGTTGAAGCTGTGGTGACCTCAGGATGAAACATGTTCACTGATAAACAGAGCTGGACTCTGATTGGTCGTCCTGTCAGTCCACAGTCTGTTAATGGTTGCGTGTTTTTATGACTGCAGGTCAGAGTCACTGGGTGTGTTGTGTTACTGTCACCTTGTGCTTCAAGGACATCGCGGCTTCGTGTTCTGTTCTACCTGTCAACAGGTATTAATATGAGACACACTGAGGACCAGGACCAGGAGAAATGTGATAGAACATGAACCTGACTTGAATTAAAATAATTGAAAATAAAGTGACATTAGTTTAAATAAAGTGACAGAGTCTTTGTAGATGTGACTGTGTTTTATTGTGATCGTCTTTACTGTTATTTCCTTTACCCTCAGTCTCAATGCCAGTGTCCCTGTCGTCATGGTGCCGTGGTCAATGTCCACATCAAATTTGGTACAAACTGTTGGTCAAAGGTCAAGGTCAATGTGACCTCACAATACAACACTCTAAACCATAACTCATGAATTCATTCAGTAATTATGACAGAATTTAACACACATGTCTAACAGGATAAAATGATGAAGTGATAACATCTTATATCCAAAAGGTCAAAGGTTATCTTCACTGGGACATCATCATGTTCTGTAAAAACATTGCAACTATATTTCCTGTAACCTGACAACAACCTGACAACAATGTGAAAAAAACCTGACTACAACGTGAAAAAAACCTGACAACAACCTGACAACAACCTGACTACAACCTCACTACAACCTCACTACAACCTGACTACAACCTGACTACAACCTCACTACAACCTCACTACAACCTGACTACAACCTGACTACAACCTCACTACAACCTGACTACAACCTGACTACAACCTCACTACAACCTGACTACAACCTGACTACAACCTGACTACAACCTGACTACAACCTCACTACAACCTGACTACAACCTGACTACAACCTCACTACAACCTGACTACAACCTCACTACAACCTGACTACAACCTCACTACAACCTGACAACAACCTCACTACAACGTGAAAACAACAGTCACTGTAGCTCCAAGACTAAGTGCCACTGAAACCAGAGTCATCTGACCCTGATGAGACCTGAACTGAAGAGTTTCTGACTCTGGGACCTGAACCGAAGAGTTTCTGACTCTGGGACCCAGACTGAAGAGTTTCTGACCCTGATGGGACCTGAACCGAAGAGTTTCTGACCCTGATGAGACCTGAACCGGAGAGTTTCTGACTCTTGGACCTAAACTGAAGAGTTTCTGACCTTGATGGGACCTGAACTGAAGAGTTTCTGACCCTGATGAGACCTGAACCAAAGAGTTTCTGACTCTGGGACCTGAACTGAAGCAGGTCTTCAGCTCTGGGCCTTGGCCTGGAAATGTTTTGTAAGCTGTGTAGTGACTGTGTGGTTGTAAACCGTTCCCAGACTCTGATTGTGCAGATCAGGTTTATCAGTGTGGCTCAAATATTAACCATCACATGAATTATTGGAGGAGTGAGCAGTGACCTTTGAACTGAGAGATGAGCAGCAGCTGAATATGAGTGAATGTGGATTAATCTGTAACCACCGTGTCAGGGAGCAGTCAGGAACCTGGAGACGGCTCAGGAGCAACACTGAAACTTTAATGGGCAGTGTTGTTGTGGACACAGCAGCTGTACACTGGACTGACACATGACCACAACATGTGTGTAGCTGTAACACACTGTACAGCTGAGTGAGACAAGAGGCTTCAGGGGAGGATGTGGTGTCTGTGGATGGTTTTCATGCAGGTAAACTCACTGTTACTCCTCGTTTATTTAAACACACAGGTCGATGACAGAGGAGGTGCTGAAATGGAAACAGGCCTATCTAGTTCCCACCTCCTCTCTGTGGTGACATCACGGCGTGCCCTCAGGGGATTGGGTAACACAGTGGTACAAAGAAAAACATTGTGGATTAGTGCAGCAGAGACAGACGGAAACTATTCCTGTTTCCAGTCCTGGTTCATGGACCAGATGTAAAACCACTACAGACTGATCGGTCTGCTGTCCTCATGAGACCAGACCAGAGCAGATCAGCTCAGTTCTTCACAGCATCGCTCACCATAAACTCAGTGCTCAGAGACCCAGTCCTTCTGTACAGCTGCTTGAGTATTACACTGTACATTTGATCCACTCTGTAGTGCAAATATAAAATATATTGCACATCCATCAAGCATTGGGGCCTGTGAATGTGCTGCAGAGGAAGCATCTTGCTAATAGGCTAGCTGCTAATGTTAGCTGTTAGCTCATTGCCTCCTTCATGAGTTCAACAACGATAATTAAAACATCAGTCAGGACCAGATTTAATAAATCAATGCAAACTGACACAACGTGACACAGATATGGGTAACAAACACAGGTCCTGTAAGGTACCCTGCAAGGATGTATATCTGGTGAGTGAGTGAGTGAGTGAAAGAGTGAGAGAGTGAGAGAGTGAGTGAGTGAGTAAGTGAGTGAAAACTCCTGTTTACTTCAACTGTCGCTGGGGCTTTGACCTTTCTGGCCACTCATGTCCCCACAGGATGTTTTCCCTCCCTCTAGCATCAGGTGAACTGTTCACCCTCACCCACACTTTCACGACTCTTCTCCATGATCGGACAGTGAAGGTGTTTGTCAGGTTGATGAGGCGTCTAGCTTCTATCATCATACATGAAATGAAACATCATATGTGTGTGTGTGTGTGTGTGTGTGTGTGTGTGCTCAGTCATGTCCACAGTAGACGTCTGTCTTCAGGTCTGGACTCTGTCTCTGAACTGATCCTGTGTGTTTTCTCTCTGCAGCCTGGTTGAACAGGTGAACTGGTTCTTCTCAGCTCTACTCATTAACCACAGAGCACATTTAAACTTTCCATAATTATCCTCTGTCAATCATTGACCTGTGGCTCTTTATGGAGAGGACACAGCTCAGGCCAGTTCCTGTGTCCCTGCGCCTCCACCCACAGTCTGAACCCACACACCACTGTTCCCGTTCCACCTCCACAGCCCCTCCCCCACCTGCTCCACACACACACATATGCACACACACACACACACTCAAATGAAGTGTAACTACCTGTTAACAGGTAACCAGAGAGAGAGACTCAGCCTCATGTTGGAGCCTCAGTCAGACCCAGACTCAGATGAGGAGTCTGTTGAGACCAGAATCAGAGACTAGCAGACGGATCAGAACCGTTAGCATAGTTAGCATCTGTTATTTGTTTATGTTGTTTGTTAGCTTGTAACTGGCAGAGGCTGACACAGTGCTAGTGGTTGTGCTGATGCTAACTCTGGCTCTCTGTGACAAGGTTTCAGGTGTATTTAGCCCCGCCCCTGTCCCCACAAGTTGGATCGTGTTTAATGTCCACTCCCTCTGCATGTTGTCTGAAAACACACCAGGTCCAGCCTCCTGCACTGATGCTGGATCACCATGCACCAGCTTCCTGCAGCTCGGCGTAGCTACTATGACATTCCTGAGTGTTTCACCTGTAAACAGCAGCTCAGGGCACAGTGAAGGTCAGCAGCCCCCGGTGTGGACACATGATCCTGTCTGTGGCTCTGCTGCGTCTGTGGGACAGTAACGAGCAGAACGCACACATCTTCAGATACAGAAGAAATAATAATGAACAGAGTCGTGCAGCAGAAAATCCTGCAGCGTCGTGGACCCCCCCCCCCCCCCCCACACACACACACACACAGTCTCTCCCTCCTGTCTGCATGCAGCACTCGGGATTGGACCTAGCTTAGCATAAAGGCTAATATGTTATATATCTTATAACTCACTGGTAATAAGAAGGTGAATGATTGCACTGCTAATTAAACTGTTAACTATGGCAACAGTATAGCCATCATGTGACTGTGAGGCAGAAAGTCAGCGGCTGTATTCACAGACATGTTCCTTTAAGGATGAAATCAATCCTGCAGAGCAGGTGAGCAGTGCAGAGCGGCTGCAGCGACAGTGACCAGGCTCAACGCTGAAATCCTCAGCTCTGTTTTAATTCAGCACTAATTAACCTCTGACTCTGGCAGAGCAGCTCTGGCTCAGTCTTTACTGCCTCATTTCCTCCTGCTTCAGCTCACTGAAAGTTCCAACATGGTGCAGAGGACCCTCATGTCTGTAGTGTGTGTGAGGTGTGAACATCCAGCAGGTAACAGGATGAAGTCATATAAAGCTCTGCATTTATGACCTCACAACACCACCGGCTGCCAGCTTCTTCTTCTGCACATGCTCACTGCTGTCTCTTCCCTGGATGTGAACGTGGACACTGGACCACGTCAGTGTCTTTGCTTTAGTTCATTTACAGCAGCTCTGGAGCATCGACAGGTGAGTTTCACAGACCTGTTCTACACACAGGCTCAGCTCAGGTGCTGTAATGATACCTGAGGCTGCTGTACACAGTAAAGGTTTAATGTGCTGTGTGTGTGTGTGTGTGTGTTACACCTGTCAGGCTACAGAACCACCTGCCTCCTGATTGGACTCTTCTTTGTGACTGGATCACCATTGTCCAATCAGATTCAGGTGTCAGAGTTCATACTTGTAACTTCAGGGTCACACACAGTGTAGGACGTTTGAGTCTTACACAGTTTTCTTTCATCACGTGTTCACAGAAGCACACACAGTGTCTCTGTGTGACATCACCTGTGATGTCAGCTGCAGGTTTACAAAGGTTGATTTACAAACACAAACTTCATCACCTCGGTCTGGGGTCGGGTGGTCCATCACTCTGTCCACTGCATGGATGTAAATGTTGGATGAACTGGAAGTGTTGATGGTCTCCAGAGGAGGACGCCTCGCCAGTGACTGTGGTGAACCCCTGACTGGTCTCAGTCCAGGTCTTTGATGAACACGATCAGCTGATGACCTTCCCATCAGCCTCAGCTGTGCCTTGTGTTTAGTGCTAACAGGAAATGTTAGCATGCTAAACTAAAGAGCAGCATGTTAGCCTAACAGAGCTGAGAGTCACTGTGGACCAGTCAAACTGGAGGCCTCACTCTCACCTTGAGTCCACCCTCCCCCATCCGCCCTCACACCGTACACATGTTTATTGTGAACACAAGCTGACAAAAGGCAGCAGTGATGTAGGTGTGGTGGCGTCAGACACCAGGCTGTATCATTAGAGACTTACCTGAAACCAGGTTACCTCCATCACACACACACACACAGGAAGTGTGTGAGCAGTGTAGCTGTGCAGGTTAGGACCAGGTCTGGATCAGGACTCGAGGACAGCAGTGATTACAGCAGTTAGTCTCATCATGTCTGGGACTGAGAGAAATGCTTCTGGATCCCTCTGCCCTCAGAGTGTCTGGCTTTCCCCTCCTCACTGCAGCTGGACTCAGTGTTCTGCTCCAGTTTCATTACAGTCAACAAAAGACCCAGCGCTTTATCTTCATCTCTGCGCTGCAGCTAAAAAAGGCTCAGCGCTGCAGAGCTGGAGATAAAGAGAAGGTCTGTACTGCGAACACCAGAGAAAGACAGCTGAAGATGATGATGGTGATGATGATGGTGACTCATCCCCTCACTGCACAACAGCAGCCCTCACTGAGACCTGAACTGAGAAGTGTTTTCAGTCTCAGTCCCAGTTAAAGTTACAGTTAGTTCGAGCTCTAGTTGTAGTTGTAGTTATAGTTGTTGGTATAGTTGTAGTTATGGTTATAGTTGTTGGTATAGTTGTAGTTATGGTTATAGTTGTAGTTATGGTTATAGTTGTTGGTATAGTTGTAGTTATGGTTATAGTTGTAGTTGTAGTTATGGTTATAGTTGTAGTTGTAGTTGTAGTTGTAGTTATGGTTATAGTTGTAGTTGTAGTTATGGTTATAGTTGTAGTTGTAGTTGTAGTTGTAGTTATGGTTATAGTTGTAGTTATGGTTATAGTTGTAGTTGTAGTTGTAGTTGTAGTTATGGTTATAGTTGTAGTTGTAGTTGTAGTTGTAGTTATGGTAATAGTTGTAGTTGTAGTTGTAGTTATGGTTATAGTTGTAGTTGTAGTTGTAGTTGTAGTTGTAGTTATGGTTATAGTTGTAGTTGTAGTTATGGTAATAGTTGTAGTTGTAGTTGTAGTTATGGTTATAGTTGTAGTTGTAGTTGTAGTTGTAGTTGTAGTTGTAGTTATGGTTATAGTTGTAGTTGTAGTTATGGTTATAGTTGTAGTTGTAGTTGTAGTTATGGTTATAGTTGTAGTTGTAGTTGTAGTTATGGTTATAGTTGTAGTTATGGTTATAGTTGTAGTTGTAGTTATGGTTATGGTTATAGTTGTAGTTATGGTTACAGTTGTAGTTGTAGTTATGGTTATA
>NW_027273877.1:14630000-14725000 GCF_046630095.1 Trachinotus anak
CAGGGACTCTGGTCCTGCAGCAGCTCCGTGCCGAGGAGCCGGCAGCTCTCTGCGCGTCACACTCCACAGCTGCATTCCTCTCATCTCACACACAATGGCTGCCACTGTTGGCCCGGGTCAGTGTGAGTGCTGAGCTCTGTTAGCACGCTGGTGTCCGACAGACGGCCTTGGAGCTGGAGCAGCTGGATAAAGGAGTCCTTCATGTTGGAGGGGCTGAGCTGGTCTGGATCACTGAGCTCTTTTCACAGTGAAAGTATTGATCAGCTGAATGATGATAGATGACTGATAAGATGATCAGTCATCTCATTCAGTCATATCTAAAGAGAGACCTGCTCACTGTGCAGATTTGGTCTGTAACTGTCAGTGACACGGGGACGGAGAGTGACCGGATCAGGTCTAGGTCTGACCCTCCGGAGCTGTGGTTCTGTGTTTGGCCGGTTCTCCTGCAGATTGTTGGTTCTCCTCCAGCTGAGGACGGTGTCCTCATGTCCGAGACCATGAAATCTTCTCCTCCACAGGAGCTGAGACGTCATGTGATGCTTCATCTCCAACAGTAGCTCTTTGTCACCGTGTACACACACACACACACACACAGAGATCCTCTGCTCTCACAGGGTAGATTTGGTTTTGTGTGTGTGTGTGTGTGTGTGTGTGTGAGATCATTGAAAGTGTGTAGCAGGAAGCAGCTCTGAGGACTTTGACAGGCGCAGATGTGTGTTTGAGATTAGAATGGAGGCTGAGGGTGGGTGTGGTCTGACCCCTGAGGTATAATAATAGTAATAACTAATCTCAGTGTCAGATTGTCTCGAGCTTGTTAGTCATTAATGCTCAAAGTGTATTTTTTAACATAATCACCTTAACTACACCCAGGTGATGACGGTGTAGACGGGTGGCTGCAGCAGACGAGACCTGAGCACAGGTGAGCACTGAGGCAGGTGGTTTGTTTTAGATTGTGTTCAGTGTCCACTCCAGAGACGCCTCCGTGAGAGGAGTGTGTGTCTGTGGAGGGACAGCAGCCGTGAGACGTGACCGTACTGTTGTCACGTGACCGTACTGTTGTCATGTGGCTGTGTTTAGTGTGCAGTAGATAATGACTCCAGGTGTCTGAACTTGACTGGACGAACTCAGTCTTCAGAAACTGATGATGATGGTGCAGAGCGCTGTCTAACACGTCACTCCAACGTCCCCCATCGTTCACCTGGACTGAGATCAGGTCACAGCATGTGACCTGGTGATTAACCTGTCTGTGTGTTTACACCTGCGAGTACGGTTGTATGACGTGACGTCACCAGTAGAGACCAGTTACTGACAGGCTGTGTCTGTGTCTTCTCCACAGTTAAGATCATCCTCTTCTACATCATCTTCTACGGCTGCCTGGCCGGGATCTTCATCGGCACCATCCAGGCCATGCTCCTCACCCTGAGCAACTACAAGCCCACCTGGCAGGACAGAGTTGCACCTCCTGGTAAGAAGCCCCGCCTACTTCCTGTCTGTCAGAGTCTGAAGGTGGTCGCTCAGACAGAGTGTTTGTTCAGGTGAGCTGGGACCTCGCTGCCTCCCACCATGTTGACAGGACAGGGCTGATGTCATCAGTCTGTGGCTGAAGACCTGAACGTGTCATCACGTCTGACGATGAGATGATGTCACTCAGTTTCTGTCTGGACAAAACATAAGACCATTTATTTTGTTCTCCGTTCTCCTGTCAGTGTGACGACACCACACTGACGTCATTAGGCTGATCCAGCACATTAGAAATGTCATCACCTGGTCAGGGGCTGATGACGGTACCTGCTCAGTCAGCTGATGAAGTTGTTTTGGAAATAAAGCCTTCCTGGTCCCAGAGCAGCCTCCCCTGTGTCTACAACACAGCTCGGTTACCATGGTGAGGGGGCTGGCAGGAGTTCACAGGTCACACTGAGCATGTGTGGAGCTGCGATCAGCTGCTGTCTCTCTCACAGGGTTCAGGTGCATCATGGGTCAGTGTCTGTGACCTGCTCTCGGGTCAGCTGATTCCAGTCAGCCAATTACACAGCAGCAGACATTTGAACAAACACTCGTCAGCGTTCTTCCCCCGAGTCACCTGAGATCTGTCAGTGTCAGGTCTGGACCACATTCAGCCTGTTCAGCAGAGCAGGACCAGGAGAAACTGGATCTGTGAGCTCAGACCTGACACTGATACTCCTCGTCCCCTCTCAGGCTGCACACCTCCACAAAAATGTGCATTTCCCACACAGCCGCTGCTCCTGAATGCATCACAGAAGCTGGACTCAAAGGCTTCCTGAGCTTTCTGTCCCTGACTTCTTACACGTGTGTGTGTGTGTGTGTGTGTGTGTGTGTGTGTGTGTGTGTGTGTGTGTGTGTGTGTGTGTGTGTGTGTGTGTGTGTGTGTGTAGGCCTCACACACACCCCGCGCTCAGACAAGGCTGAGGTGTCGTTCAGCCTCAACGACGTGGAGACCTACCTGCCCTACGCCAAGGCCCTGAAGGACTTCCTGGCCAAGTACGATGAAGAGCACCAGAGGGACCAGATGAAGTACGAGGACTGTGGAGGTGGGTTTTACTCACTGGTCTTGTTTAAGGGGGGGGGCTTTCAGACACTCTCACTAACCCCCTCCCTCCCTGCTCCAGACGAGCCTGCAGAGTACAAGAACCGGGGCGACCTGGAGAGCGACGTGGGCATCAGGAAGGCCTGCCGCTTCCACCGGAGCCTGCTGGGGCCCTGCTCCGGCATCGAGGACCGTGACTTCGGTTTCAGGGAGGGGAAGCCCTGCCTGATCGTGAAGCTGAACCGGATCGTCAACTTCCGTCCAAGGGTGAGTTTGGATAAAGTTTGAAACATCAGGCTGCTGTAGACCATCTCTCTCTCAGGGCCACACCTGAGCAACCTGCAGGCTGGAGGTCACTGACCTGTGCTGACCCTCAGGTGGAAAAGTCTCCGCTGTGTGGACTCACGTCTGCCGAGCAGCTAACATCTGTCTGCAGCTGTCGGGTCAACAGCGCTCTCAGTAACCATGGTGATAGGTTCACCGACAGTCTGTAGCTCTGATGACACAGTGCGATGATTTTACTTTTGCAGCTTTATCAGCAGACGTGTTACTGTGACTTTAGTTTCACTCAACACTGGATGTGATGGTCATGCTGATGTTATCACTGTCCACCTGTGTTACCATGTTTTGTTTACTGAACCTGACACAGTCACATGACCAGTCTCAGTCCTGAATCCAGTCCTGGTTCTAACGTGTCCTCTGTGTTCAGCCTCCGACCTCCAACGAGAGCATCCCTGAAGAGGCCCAGCCCAAGGTGCAGCCCAATGTGATCCCTCTCTACTGCACCAACAAGGTACGCCCTGTGTGTGTGTGTGTGTGTGTGTGTGTGTGTGTGTGTGTGTGTGTGTGTGTGTGTGTGTGTGTGTGTGTGTTCTGTCTTTAACACATGTGTTTCTCCATCCTTCAGAGAGAGGAGGATGCTGGGAAGATTGGGGAGATTAAGTACTACGGTATCGGTGGCGGCTTCCCCCTGCAGTACTACCCGTACTACGGCAAGCTGCTGCACCCTCAGTACCTGCAGCCGCTGGTGGCGCTGCAGTTCACCAACCTGACGCTCAACACCGAGCTGCGCATCGAGTGCAAAGTGTTCGGAGACAACATCGACTACAGCGACAAGGACCGCTACCAGGGACGCTTTGACATCAAGATCCAGGTCAACAGTTTATGACTGTGATCAGCGCCGCAGCACTTTGTCTGACCGCCCCCTCCCCCGCCCCGCCCCGCCCAAACTAAACACCCATCTAATGTAGGAGACGCTCAGTGAGGGTGGTAGGTCATAGCGGTTAAGTCAATCACAATAGTCTTGAATGAATACTGAGGACCGACGTGTAATCTGCTTTCATCACTCACCCAGCCCCCCCCCCCCCCCCCCAACCCCCCCCACCCCCGCGCGTTAGGTCGTCATTTAGAGGACGAGTAGAACTAGGAAAATATTTATTCTGCTGTAACAGACTTTTCCACGAGCCATGGGACACGTGTCCATCACCTGTAAGTGTCTTCATCTGCGCCGCGTAGCGCGCCATGTTCGTCCCCGCTGCCGTGTGGCTTCACTAGATGTTTTTGGAGTGTGCAGTAGTCTCAGAACCAGAACCTGAACCCGGTCCTTCCAAACCACGTCCCTCTCATCGTTTCTGTGAGCAAGCTTTAGCAGTAGTAGACATGTGTGTGACATGAACACACACTCCACTTCCTCCATGATAGTTGGTGTGAGGAGAGGCTGCACTCCAGGACCTTCTGTCCTCTTAGTTTTCCAGCTGATCGAGGGACTCTCTCTCTCTCTCTCTCTCTCTCTCTCTCTCTCTTTAGTGCTTTGTTGAATCACTTCCTGTGTGACGGGTTTTATTATCGCTTCTTGCCTTTTACCTTTGATTAAGCCTTGAATGTAGAGTTGTGCGTGCGGCCTGCTGAGGGCAGTGGTGCTAACCAGGTCTCTGTTGTGTTGCTGGCTCCGTCACGTCGTGCTGGAGCTCCTGAATGTTTGAGCCATTAAACATGGTGGAAGAATTTTATATTTATGCAGTTGTACATTTTGTTTCTTTGCAGAATATTTTCATGTATAAATGCAAAACCAAAGTGTCTTCATCAGAAGCAATGCAGTACTCGTCTGTAGCATCATCGGTGTGTCATCGCGCAGCCTTTCACTGTTTGTCTTTTAGCCATGATGAATGCTGCTGGTGCAGAGTGAACAGGTAACAGAGGAGGAGGAGCCAACAGGTGAATGATGTTGATGTTCCACAGGATCTGTTCATCCACCTCTGTCATTCAGTCAGATAGAAACAAATAAAATCTTAATGGACCTTCGTCTCCTCTCTTCTCTCTGTCTGTGTGTGTGTGTGTGTGTTCTATAAGGACTTAATTCAATTCAATTCAATTCAATTTTATTTGTATAGCGCCAAATCATAATATACATTATCTCAAGGCACTTTACAGGGTAAGGTCAAGACCTTACTTTGTTACAGAGAAAAGGTTAACTTAAGAAAATAATGTAACTGTATTTACACTTGGCTTTTTAAAAAAAATAACTTTATTTAAAACATGGAGGTTAAATCCTCCTTTAACCACAAACACAAAACAAACAGGGCTGAAATGTTAAAATGACAGAGTCGAGCCATTCAAATAATAATGCGTGAGTTAAACTATAGAGCTGAGTAAAGACCAGAATAAACTGTTTTCAGACAGAAGATTATCGAGTTTATAGTCTCGCTGACTCCTGACGGGATCAGAGAGAATCAGTCTGTATGGATGGACGTAGAGCTCAGACGATCAGACCAGATTTACATCAGAGCCACAAACATTCAGCAGCTGCTCTGCTCCGTCTACATCTGTGAGGCTCTGCTGTGCTCACTGTGTCACTGTGCTGCTGTTGCTGCAGCAAGGAATTATGGGAGGGCATTTTCTCCTCGCCTCTCCTAAAGGAAGGTCCAGTGTTTCCTAAAGGAGATAAGATAGGAAACATTGCAGCTTCTGTCCTCAGAAAAAACACTTCAAGTCCCACCAGAGCTGTGACAGACAGGGGTCAAAGGTCACTTTAGTAACCATGGTTGTAATGGCAAAAATGTAGCTCTTATTTTAAACATTTCTAGTCATAAAGTCATTTATTCACAGAACTAAATAGATTCACATCTGGAGCAGAAAACTGCTGAGAAGAGAGGGAGGATGCACTGTTACCATGGTAACTCGCAGTCAGAACATGTGACCTCTGCTGCAGTGTGTGACCCTCCTCCTGTCAGCACATCATCACAGAACAAAGTCAGTGTGTCTGGGCAGCTCAGTGACCTCATGACCTCTGCACCGGCCTCCTCAGGATGCTGTTTGTTTCCTATGAGGTGTGGATAGAAACACGATGAACACATCACACCTGTTCCTGTTTATGATCCCTGTTAAAGTGAGATGAGCCTCATCCACAGGTGAAGAGGAGGAGGACCGCCATCTTCCTCATGATGTCATCTGCTCCTCTACACAGGAAGTGAAGTTAGTCTCAACAACAAGCGACAAAAGGAAAGAACAAAAGTGAGAAAAGCATAAAGTCTGATTCTGTCTGTGTGTGTCTGTGACTGTGTTGTTGACCTCAGACCAGCTGTTGTGTTGCTATGGTCATAAAGAGAAAAGGTCAGTATCATGTGTATACACACACACACACAGTGGGGGGTGTAGAGCACTAACCAGCCAGGCAAAATTCACATACACACACACAGGGAGGAGGATGAGTCTGATGTCTGCAGGGTCACGTTCACACCTCATTATCTGATGGGCTGGGGACGGGGAGGAGCCTGACCCCTATCTATCACACACCAGGTCATCCTCACTGATTACACCTTATCATGTGACACATACAGGAGGAGGGGTGGGGGCTTTGTTCCTGTCTCACTTTCATGTCATGATGAACATGTGGGAACACACCAACGCACACACACTGAACCTCCATTGTTATTTCTCACAGCTGAGGATGCTGCTGTGAGAGATGTTAAAACGTCTGCATGGAAACACTCATCCATCCACAGATCACCTGTCAGTGTCTATACCCTAACCCTGTGAAACACTCTTCTTCTTCTCCAGTGTTTTTCTTACACATACAACATGGTCTATACATGATCCCAGCAGACTTTAAACCATTTTCTCTGTTCTTCACAGGACACACCTGGACCTAGTCCACCAATCAGACTGAGATCCACAGGTGATCCCTCTGAAGTGGACCTCGGCACTGACCCTGGTAAGGATCTGGATCTGGATCTGGACCCTTGTTGAAATTCTGGCTCATGGATGAGAAGGTGAAATAAATACACACATATCCAATTGAATTGTTTTTTAACTGAGTCCACTTTGACAGGTTTAACTTAAACTTGATTTGATACACTCAAAATGATACATTAACCCTTGTGTGTCCTCTTAACATTTTTGTCCTTTTAATTTTTGATCATGCATTATAGGCCACTGGAATAAATGACATTCAAACTAAATATAATATATTATGTGTGTGTGCCTGTATGCTGGTGTATGTGACTGCATGTCCACATGAGCAGGTGGTTCTTTATTTTCACGATGATCCCTCAGGTATATAGAAAAGTATGCGTAGATTCATGTAAACAAACAGTGTATGTGCAGTGCTTTCACCGGTTTTGACGCAGCTATGTTTGTCCTCTGACAACATCCGTATCATGTTTGTCCCAGATGCCTTAACAAGGAGGACGTTGCGCATGCTCAGAAGCCTACAACCAGAGTGGCGCGAAAGGGGTGGTTACCATGGAATCAAGAAAGTGATTTGAAAGTGTGAAAATCTCAATAATTATCAGAGTAAGTGTGTTTTTCTAATGGAGTCTGTGAAGTTGACAAGTCAGTTTGTGATCAGATAGTGACTTTGACGGTGTTAGCTAACATTACTGCAGAAATATGGGCAATGTTTTAGCACTGGGGAGCTAACGTTAGCTAGCTGGGGAGCTAGCTAATACATAATGCTAACTACTGGGAATACGGCGGAGCTAAACCGTTGAATTAGGGTTTAGCTCCGTTATTTAAATGAGTGGGAACCCTGCAGCCAAGAGTCTTAGAAATCATCTGAAATGACAAATACTCCCGGGGATGAAAGGCGTGGAGAGTGACGGGCTCAGGGACACCCAGGGAGCCTGTGGGGAGGTCGGGATGTGTTTAACTGGCGGGCACTAGCTGTCTGTGGTGGGGTAAGCCAGACTTCAAAAACGTGTCTTGTGTTAGCGGTTGTGTAGAACAACAGTCCTCACGCTGCTCGGCACCAGTAGTGTTTCAGCTTCACGGAGCAGCTAGCGGCCACTGTGAAACAGGTGGAGTGGGGGCTGTCAGGTAGGGGCGGGCGGAGCGATACTACGGCCTCCATACTTCCATACACAGGAGTTACTCATTTGGTATCGAGTCTTTTTTTATCGATACCAATGTTATATATAGAAACGGGGGTTTTTGGTTCTTTTTAGCGTTGAAACAGCTCGTACACAAACAAGTGAGAGACAGAGACTGGCTGAAAGGAAACTTAGCGTGGTGTGGTGCTACTTTTCATCTGTGGACAAAACTACAGCAAGATGCACTTTCTGTGATAAGTACATGCCGCATAGAAGTAATTTATTTTATTCATATTTATGTGATAATTATTTTAATAATCATTTTATTTTTATTATTATTTAATCATAGTATTTCTGTAAATTACAGTAATTTACATTTAGCACTCATTTTAATTTAATTTACTTGTAATAAATTCATTATTAATGGCCAGCATGTGTCATGTGTACAGTATAGGTATTGGTATCAGTATCGTTAAAATTGTAACAGAAAGTAAAATTAAAAACGTGGTATCGCCCATCCCTACTGTCAGGTGGACAGAGGTGGTTGAGCGGTTCTCTCTGAATGCAGCAGTATGTTATGAACCACATCTTGTGATAAAATTCATTCTACAGTCCCTCGAGCAAAGCAGAGTTCTTGAATTTTGTGTAGATATAGTTGAATGTAGAGACACGTTTTTGAGCCTATTGTTAGTTCACAGCTCATGACACGTCTTGTATTATAGAAAAAAAAAAACCACATGGACACGTTAACAAGGTTAAACACTTGTTTTAATCAGTGGGGGTCTTTAAACCAGTAACATTAGTCTGTTTCATTTGAGAAGTAACTAGTAGAAGTAGCTGTTAGTCTCATTATTCTAACTGAAATGCTGATTGCTGTTTATTTTCACTCACATGTAGCATGTTGTTTAGAATAAGATTTCACGGCTGTAACAACATCACAAAATGAGGTTAAGGTCAGAAAATACACAGGTTAGCTAGTTTCATGAGAAGTACGGAGTTGAGATCATGGATTTCTTAATACGGTTGATGTATTTCTCTTTATATTTCGGTGAATCAGTGATCAGCCCTGTAGCAATTTGTGCAATATTTCTGATATACTATTCCCTCACATACTTTATTTTAGAAGAACAATGTCTCTCTCTATTTATGAATACAAATTGCACTTGTGTATGATTTATTTATCTCAATTTTTAAACAGCCAGGGCTGTCCCTTGTGCCTGTTCTACACATGAAAGTAGAACAGTTTGAATAAATCTGCACAGTTGGGTTGGCAGAATCAGAAAATACATCAGAACACCTAAATATTGTAAATAATCATTAAAACTTCAATGCTGTTTTCCAGCCTGCAAATAAATACTCAAGTGGCAGTGGACCTGTGCCAAACCCTGAGTTTGACATGTATCGACTTAAAGTGTGCTTGTTCTATACATTTTCTAGTTCTGTTTTCAAACCACAAGTCTTGTACACGTTTTTATATCATGCCTTTGTCTAGAAGAACATTTCTGAGCTTGAGCTCTAGATTTATTTGCGGCTCTTTATTAGGGGTAAGTACAATCTCCACTTTTAGCGTTTAATGACTATAAGTATTTAACATTATAATGATCATCGTCAGTGTTTTCTGTGTTGTATTTTATGGCTGCAGAGAGGACCTCGCCAGTCCACAGCAAGCACCTTATTGACAGTTAATGAGTCTTCAAACAGAAATGATGGCAACACCTGCTCCAAGCTCCAGTTTCCTGACTCTTCCACCTGTCTTCAATCAAGTCTGCACCCAAAGACTCAGACACCCGTCTTGTTGAGGGTGATTAGCGGAAAGCAGTGGAGTAGTTCAGTGTAGCAAATGATAGGCAGAAGCAAGCACAATTCAAACTTCACTCAATCTTCCTCAGGTGCACGGTCCAAACCAACAGCTTCATACATGTGTTGAAGAAGCCAGGACTCTGGAATATAGTTTCACAGATGACTTTTAATTAAGAGAGTATGAAGGCCACAGGTAGAAACCTATGTGTTTCATGAGCATTTGTTTGTGTTTTGGTGTTTGGTATTTATTGACGAACTGCAGATCTTTTTCAACACCGTCTTGTATTTGTCTGGTGACTCGTCAGTGTTGTAGATTCTCTGATTGCTCAAGTGGAGGCATCTGTGTGTTTAGGCTGCGAGTCAACAGAGGAGAAACAAACACTGACCATGGCTTAATGTTGAAACATGTCTGTTTCTTTCATACTGATACTCTATCAACTATAAACATGACCTGCAGAACTATCATGCTAGTTTCTTCCCTGTATAGTTAAGTGAAGATCGGATTATTTTTGTGTGGACCCCATACACAGCCACTGCATCAGTCTAACTTTAGCTTTGTTTCCGTTTCCTGCCTGCAGAGGGGATCATGACAGTCCACAGTCAACACCTTGATGGACAACGTGAGTCTTAAAATGTCCAGTTTCTTGAACATCATGATCCTGTGAGACCATCCCATATTGGGCGCCCCCCTTCAGTCAAGTCTGGACTGATCAACCAGGGCAAGTGGCAAATGTTTTCATGAAATGTATTAATTCCACCATTGATTCATTGATCTTTCACATGTTGTTTTTTCAAGATCTCAACACTGCTTCACCAGTGTAAAAGACAGGGTATTGGATCAGTTCACTTTGTTCTTCACAGAGAATGTGTAAATGTAGAAACAGTTTGTTAAAGTTTACCAATGATGGTGAGTCAGTTAAAATGTCTCTTACTCAATTACTCACTTTGTACTTTTACCTAAGAACATTTTCTCTCAGTAGTTTTACTTCTCCTGCAGTAAAATGTCTTTTCAGTAACAGCAGTGAGGTCGTAGACCTGCTGACGTCACTGTAGTGTCTCACCTCCCGTGACTGTAGCGTTCACTGCTGCTCTGTCTGAACCCAGTTAACTCTGCTGTTTCCTTCATCACAGTCACTAACTACCTGCTGCACATTTAAACTGACTCTAGATCTGCTGCAGCTCTCAGTCTCTGCTCTGCTCACTGATCCAGCTACTGTTTACATCATATTCAGATCTGATGGATACGTTAGCTGAATGAAGAGTGTGATTTATTTTTTAAAACATTAACATTAGCAGGTGAACAGGTGTTCCTAATAAAGTAACAAAATAAAATAAAAATAACAGTAATGATGATGATGATAATAATAATGACAGTGATGAGCAGCACTGGGGCTCCTCATGAGACTGTTTTGGCTCTGGTCCTGTTCACCCTGTATAGGGCCAACTTTAAATACTATTTTTACTATATTAATATTTTTTATCTTTTATCAGTTAGTGAAGGCAATTAAGTAAATATACTTTAGTTCTGAACACTGGAGGGCAGCAGAGCTGCATCACACATATGAAATGACTGAAACAGAACAGACAAATGAAGACGGGCTCACATGTTGTACTGTGTTCATGTATGTTGTATGTGCTGTGAGGTTTAGTTCAGTTCATCTGGTCAATGCTTCAGACTCATCATGTAACTGTTTCATGTTCATCAGTTCATCAGTCACTGAGGAATGTGACTCATTCAAAGTCCAGAACTTTATCTACAGTGTTGAGAAACTGAAGAGGAATTTAAACAGAAGCCTCACGACGTCACATGACCACACTGACGACACAGAAACGTCATATGACATCACATGACACAGCCTCCAGTGAGAAAAGGTAAATCATACACTCCTGTGCAAGTGAGTGGTAAGCTGGGGGGGACATCTCTTGGAGTGTGTTGCTGTTGGTAGCAATCTGAACATGTTGATCACATGACTGAAAAATGATGTCACATCTGACATCACAGCTTGTGCCTGTTTACCTGTGCTGTTTCCACCTGGTCAGCTGTTTGAGGGCTCTGCCTCACCTGTGGGGGTGACCTGAGCTGACCCAGAATGCGTCATAGGAGGAGGATAAGCAGCAGGAGGAGGAGGAGGAGGATGAAGATGGTCCTGTGGGATGGTCCCGACATGAGTTAAATTGATGAGTCAGGTGAGTGCTGCCTCTCAGTAGGTAGTTAACACCTCAGCAGCACTGGGAATTGGTAACGATGTCCCAGTTTGATCTGCTGAGATCCAGTTAATCCACAGTCATCAGTGTTACTGGTTCACAGACTCTACTCACAGTAATTAACCCCCACGCCCCCCACCCCCATGTGGGTCCCTAGAGACTGCAGTTTTCATTTAACCCAAAATACCAGAGCCATGTCGTCTGATCCACATCAGCAGAGTGACTGAGTGAGCAATGCATCCTGGGAGATATTACAAACAACAAGCTGCATCCAGAGCAGCTTAGCAATTATAAATGCTCTTGGGTCCAGTGATTATCTATGGATGACCTGCAGAGTCCTGAAGTGTGTGTGTGGGTGTGTGTGTGTGGGTGTGTGTGTGTGTGTGTGGGGGGGGGGGGGGGGGCTGACACTGAGGCTGACACTGAGAGGCTGCAGGATTCATCATGAGTAAGGTGAGTGAGTGACATTCATCTCTTCTCTGTACGTTACACTGAATCCTCCTGTTTGAATGTCAGTATCACCTGAACACGCACTGTGACACACACTAACAACACACACTCTCTGTAAAGATATTCCCAGACCAGGCTGTATCAACCAACCAGTGTTGATCAGAGTGAACTGTGATCCATCACTTGTTCTCTGTCACCAGGAGGCATCAACAGATTACAGCTAATCTCATTTACAGCAGCTAATCTGATTACACACACACACACACTTGTCATACGTCCACTGTAGCCCTGTACCCTCACTTTAACCATAACTATAATTATACTAACGTTGTTATTATTGGTGGTAGATTATTGAACATGTATGATGAGTGTATTGAACCATGAGGTCACAGTTAAATCTCAGAGGATCTGCTCTTTATTTCACAGCTCTGCAGTTTTCCTATCACATTATTATAATTTCCAGTGAGTCTGAAACATTTCAGTTGAACTGATCAGCTGTCAAGTCACTGAATGAGTCTCTAGTCTTTAACAGGTTCAACATGTGAAGACTGAGGTTTGCCATCAGATAAATTCTGAATAAGAATCTGAAGTAATTAAAATCAATAAAGTTTTCATAATTAACTTTAATTAATTAAAACCTTCAGGTTCTCTGAGCTGAACTTTAAGTCTACACTGAACTACCCCCCCCCCCCCCCGGTGATGTAGTCTCTACTCTGTGTTGGCTCTGATCAGCTGCTCTCACTGTGAACCTTCCTGGTCCTCCCTGAGGTCCTGATTCCAGAGTCCAGCAGGCTGGGGCAGGGGAGGCAGAGCTGGGATTATCTGCTGGAGGATTGTCTTGGTCCGCCCTGAGAGCTGCAGGTGGAGTCTGATGTCTCACTTTAGCTAAGAGGATTTACTCAGACTGGAAGGAATATAAATAAAGAGGTAACTCCGAGTCCAGTTAGTCCTGTTGGTGCTGGATATATTTATCAGAGCTGGATCTGAGGATGTAGTAAAACTAGATCTAACTGTTTGACTATGTTTTAAAACCTGATCACCAGATCAATACATCCATTTAGTTAACCTCTTTATTCTGGGGTCCTCTTTTACAGCTTGTGTCCAGAGCATTGAGTCCTCTGTTGCCATGGCAACATTAATACCCAGAAGAAAAGCTAAGATTCAGGATCAGGTTCACCACTTCCCATCAGGCTTTATTGAACATGAACTGTTCATGTGACCACCTCATCACCTGACTGATTATGTCAATCATTGAAGTGTTTGTGACCTGTAACGTCTGCCATGTTCCAGTGAACTGACAACAAGATGAAACACACAAACAGCTCTCCTGTTGTTGCTCCTGTTCTCATCAGTGCACATAAAAGGCATAAACACAAAATGTCCACAGTGTTGAACTCAGTGTTAGTCTGTCCACCTGACAGATGTGACCTATCCAGACGATTACTGCACAGGTGTGACCAGGGCTGCTCGCAGGAAAGGATCCTTTTATTTTGAAAAATGTTCTGGACTATGGGCATCACATGACTTGAGCTCCAGATGTGCAGCGGCTGGATCAGAAAACGGGTCAGTATCTTCTGTGACCACCATGTGACTCCTGTAGTGTGACTCGTCTACTGTGCAGAGGTATCAGGTTGTTGATTGTCGGCTGGCTCCTCCTCAGAAGCTCTGTGAAGACGGCAGGAAGTGGATCACACTGTTGAACAGATCCACATCATCCCAGACCTGCTCACTGGGTGACAGGACAGAACAGCTGGGATGTTACATCAGGCCGGCAGATGACTGGCACGGCAGTAGATCTCCTCTCAACTGTGAGTGTATGTGTGTGTGTCTTTTGTGTTTATAGAAAAGTAGAAATGAAGGGGTTGTATTTCTGTCCAGTGTGTTTTGTATCTACACCTGACAATAATTAGTGTTGTGTTGTCCTGGTCCTGCAGGTCCAGACACAGCCTCAGACACTAATACATCTACAAGGTGAGAACCATGATTTCGACATGATGCACAACGTCCTGTTTCTTCTGCTGCTGCTGCTGATTCTTGGCTGCTTTAGTTTACCCCCCCACCCCCCTCCTCCTCCTCCTCCTCTCCCTCCCCGCCTCCTCTGCTGGGAGGTGGAGCAATGTGGATGAACAGAAGGAGCTTCACCACAGCAGAGGATGGTTTTGTCCACAGAAAAGCGAGAGTGTTGTTCTGCGCAGTGACTCGTGTTAGAGGACAGACTTTAACTCCATCACAGCAGGACCTGTAGACCTGGACCAGGACACCTGGAGTCCTTGGTCTCCTGTTTGATGGGAAGGAGGAGGAGCAGACACTGCAGCTCACGCAGACCTCATCGTCACTCACATTCAGGTAAACTAGAGTTACTCACAGTGATTGTTGTTGAAGTGACGGTGTGACTCTGAGCTTCAGGAGGCCAAAATCTAATTTTAGCTGATGTAATCTGGGGGAGGAGGATTTGAGTTAACGGTGCTGAAGAAGAGACATGCTGAGCTAATGAGACTAAAGTCAGGGAGAGATGTTCAGATGAAATGTTTCAGACTCACTGGAAATTATAATAATGTGATAGGAAAACTGCAGAGCTGTAAAATAAAGAGCAGATCCTCTGAGATTTAACTGTGACCTCATGGTTCAATACACTCATCATACATGTTCAATAATAACAACGTTAGTATAATTATAGTTATGGTTAAGGTGAGGGTACAGGGCTACTCTGTGTGTGTGTGTGTTAGGCACTCAGTTGTTAAGGTTAGGGTAAGGGGCTAGGGAATACATTATGTCAGTGAGTGTCCTCACAAAGATAGAAGTGCAAGTGTGTGTGTGTGTTTTCAGACACTTAGCTCAGGTTCCTCCATCTCTCTGATGATCTCTGAAATGTTTCTAGACCTGCACTGGAGTCCACCTGTGGTAAATCAGCTGGTTGGACACACACCTGTGTATATCAGGTGTCACAGCTGAGGATGCAGATCAAAGCAGAAACCATGAGGAGGAAGGAGCTGCTGCAGAGCTCAGAGACAGGACGGTGTCGAGGCTCAGTCAAGGTTCAAGCTCAGTGGTTTCCATCATTCTGACAAGAAGAAGCCTGGACCTGGACTAACTGAGACACCAGGACTGAAATGTTTGGTGTCAGGTCTGGAGGGAACCAGACGTGATGTTTAGAACTGGTCGTCCTCCACACATCATCAGCTGTGAGACCTGATATAGACAGGTGTGTGTCCAATCAGCTGAGTACCACAGGTGGACTCCAGTCCAGGTGTAGAAACGTCTCAGATGATCCAGAGGAAGCTAAGCTAAGAGTCTGAATACTCCTGTCAGTGTGATGTTTCAGTTTTTACATTTATTAAAATTCAGTTTTCACCTGTCAATGTGATGTTCTGAGTTTAGACTGATGAGGGAAACATGGTTTTATTTTAGTATAAAACCATGAACACGGTGAGGGGGTTTGCCTACACACTGTGGAGACTCTGTCTGTGAAAGATGTGACTGAAAGGATGAGTAAGTCTCACCCTGCAGGCCTCAAGTCTCTTTTCCTTTTAGCCTAAACTGTTCAGTAGTTAACACAATAATTAACATTTAAAACATTTAGGTTTTAGTCTCTGGTTAATTCAGGGAGCTGGACTCTATCTGGGACCTGCTGTTAGGGTTACCTAAAGACTGAGGCTTGGACATTCACATTAAATATTATCATCACTAATGTCAGCAGATCCAGCTGTTAGATCAGCTGTTAGCTTAGCTGGTTGGTTCAGCTGTTAGTTCAGTTGTTAGTGGTTAGCTCCAGCTGTTAGATCAGCTGTTAGCTCAGCAGCTAGTGGTTAGCTCCAGCTGTTAGATCAGCTGTTAGCTCAGCAGCTAGTGGTTAGCTCCAGCTGTTAGATCAGCTGTTAGCTCAGCAGCTAGTGGTTAGCTCCAGCTGTTAGATCAGCTGTTAGCTCAGCAGCTAGTGGTTAGTTCCAGCTGGTAGATCAGCTGTTAGCTCTGCAGTAAGATCAGCTGTTAGATCAGCAGTTAGTTCAGCTGATAGTGGTTAGCTCCAGCTGTTAAATCAGCTGTTAGTTCAGTTGTTAGATCAGCTGATAGTGATTAGCTCCAGCTGTGTTTCTAACCTAACCCTAACCCATCTGTATCACAGATTCAGTGTGCTCACATCAGGTCACGTGACATCAGATCATGTGACAGTTGAAACCTTTAAATCCTGATTGAAGGTCTCATAGCTGCAGACCACTTTTACCTCTATGAAGATCAGGAACACTGCCTATACTGAAGGCTGGCACTGAGGGCGAGACTAGGTCCAAACCTGAACCTGACCCTGACCACTGATGAGGACACTTCATAAACACACAATCCACAGCCATGAGTCCTGCTGTGTCAGGAGTGAGTTAGTCCAGATCGATGGTCATGTCCACAGGGTTTCTGTGAGAATAAAGTTGCAGCAGGAAATAACTTTCACTCACCTGTGACAGTTTTAAAATGATCCCAAGAAAATCCCCAACAACAAAATCCCACATTTCACATCAACAGGAAATTCACAGCAACTCCTCAGGTGAACACACACACACAGTTACTGACTCATTTAGAGTCAGTGAAGAAGAGAAACACCCTCATGTCTCTGACATGTGTACAGTATACAGCTCTCTATGATGGAGCAGCAGGATACCTCCACTAGGTTAACAGGACGCCTTTAAAACACCAGGTTATACTGATGAGGTCTCAGCATCACCTGAAACCAAAGGAACAGGTGGACCTGATAAAACCTCTGAGTCCACACTGTTGTTCCTACAGAACTCAAACTCCCATCCGTCCTCTCGATCCATCTCATGGCTCCGAGTCATGGCTCGTGTGCATCATTGTGAGCTCCTCTAACTGTGCTCCATGTCTCCAGGCCGATGGACACCCAGGATCAGACCTATTTAGTGGGGACAGGACTTGTGTCCAGGTAAGTCTCACCAGTGACTCTGTGCTCACATTTCACCTGAGAAACACCAGCAGAGCATGCACACAGTGATGGGAGCTGATATTAGTCTGTTCTCATGTTTTGATCTGTTGATAATCCAATGAGGTCACTGTGATCTGTTTTCTAAGGCTGTCCCACATGAAGAGCAGCGTTGGCCCTGCAGAATCCAGGTCCTGTAGCCAGAGGACAGAGGACAACATGAGGACCAGGACCAGGTGGGTTGGAGGTTTGAACCATAGACTGTAAATAAAGATGGTCGTAGCCTCCGTGAAGTCACCCACAGGTTTCCGTCTTGGCAGTGTCTGAGTCCGTCTACTTCCCACTAATCCAAATATGGTCAAAGAGGAGGAGCGAGTGGAGCCAAGACTTTGGTGATTGGCGGTTCAATAATGATACGCTCCTGTTAGCATTGTTAGCACAGCTGGACATGTTGCTCAAAGGCTAACCCAAGGTTAATTCATGAGCTCGCTAAGTAGCTAGTTAAAGAGCTAAGCTAACAGTCCAGGTGTAGTGAGCTCAGACACTGATACCTGCTAATCAGAGCTAACATAAATAAAACAGTAGCAGCTGACTCAACTGTAGAAACAGGAGCTCAGACATCCTCACGTTCTGTTAGTTAGCTAACAACAAGTCAAATCACCTGAAGAACCGACGCCACAAACACAGAGGTCCCGTTCACTGATTGAACCATCTGACACCAGCAGACAGCTACACACCTGTTACTCAGAGGCATCACTTTAGTGCTTAATAAAATGTGAACAGGTGAGTTCTATAAAATTCAGCCGTACAGTTGTCATGAAGGAGGAAATTAGCTCTAGAGACCAGAACAGTTTCTGTACCAGGCTGTAAACATGTTTATTTCTCCATCAACCTGCTGTTCTCCACCAATCAGAGCAGAGAATTCTTTATTGTATTTTCTGTACTGTGCTGTCTCTGAGCTGAGCCTGGTTGTAGTTCACAAACTGTGGCTCTGGACAGAGGCTCTTTAATCATGTTTCATCTGATTCTATATAATGTACATCCAAAAACAAACTGCGGGAGAAGGCTCAGTAAAGGATACTCAGCAAGCCCCTCCCTCTGTGGGCGGGGTTCACAGAAGAAGAAGTCTCCAAGAGAAAGTGTTATGTATTTACTCCATCAGAACACACACCTGTAAATCCTCTTCTGTTCCTCTTGCAGTGATGGTCGGATGCCACTGGCTGCACACAACATGAACAACTGCAACAACAACGATGGGTAAGATGATCTGGATCCTGTCACACACTGATGATCTGGATCCTGTCTCACTGATGATCTGGATCCTGTCACACACTGATGATCTGGATCCTGTCACACACTGATGATCTGGATCCTGTCTCACTGATGATCTGGATCCTGTCTCACTGATGATCTGGATCCTGTCACACACTGATGATCTGGATCCTGTCACACACTGATGACCTGGATCCTGTCTCACTGATGATCTGGATCCTGTCACACACTGATGATCTGGATCCTGTCACACACTGATGACCTGGATCCTGTCACACACTGATGACCTGGATCCTGTCTCACTGATGATCTGGATCCTGTCACACACTGATGATGGACCATCAGCTCCTGTAGATTTATATATGATCAAAAGACATTGAGTCAATTCACTTCCATGAAATATCAATTTATTGTCACAAGTGTTGAACACATGTATTAACGATAGATAGATAGATAGATAGATAGATAGATATGTCACATCTATCTATCTATCTATCTATCTATCTATCTATCTATCTGTCTGTTCAGTAGCTGGCCTAAATCTGGACCACAGTGTTACTGACTTGAGTCTGTAGTGAGTCTGACTCCTTCCTCATGCAGCATGATGATGATGATGATGACGACTCAGGGCACCAGGACTGCTCCTTGTTCTAAAACCTGCAGTGTACTGTAACATGACTGTTGTGTCATAGTGCCCCCCTCAGGCTCCCTGACAGTACTGAATGGGATTAAACATTAATCCTGCTTCTGTTTATGTACATTTACAGCAAGAAAGACGACAAGAAGGATGACAAGAAAGATGACAAGAAAGATGACAAGAAAGATGACAAGAAGGCTGACAAGAAGGATGATAAAAAGGAAGAACCGTGAGTATTGCTGATGGCTGCAACTTTCCATCATATTGTTGATGTCTTGTTCATAATTTCCTCATAAGGACAGATATTAAAACTCCATGTAGCCAGTGGGATAAAGGTAAACATGTCTGTTCCATCTCTAACCCTTACCAGAGGTTGGTCTTCTCTAAACTGGATCCTGTGTAGTACAGACAGTGGTTACCAGTATGAGCACTATAATCTATGAACCTCAGTGATACCAGCAGACCATCTATGTACCTTACCTTGCTGAGCATAAAAATGCTTTACAGCAAAAACCTTCTTTTCCTCACTCAGGAAGGAGGTGTGGATCATGGACCCTGCCACAGACCTGTACTACAACTGGCTGTGCACCATATCCATCCCAGTGTTCTACAACCTGATGATGCTGGTGGCCAGGTCTGAATCCACTGCATTTTGTTTTTCCTTTTTGCCTCAGTGTTGTTTTCAGAAGTCCTCGGCATCCTCTTGTTTCCCTCTAGGGCTTGTTTCAATGAGCTACAGTACACAAACTCTACACTGTGGATGGTCCTGGACTACATCTCAGATGCCCTCTACTACATGGACACCTTTGTGAGAGCCAGGACAGGTGAGTGATGGGAACTGTGCTGAATGAGTGAAGTTTGTGATCACAGGAAACGTTGAATGTTTGATGATGCTAATCATGTTCTAATGTGTGCACAGGTTTTCTGGAGCAAGGGCTGCTCGTAAAGGATGAAAAGGTCCTGAAAGAAAAGTACATGAAGACACGTCAGTTCAAATTAGACATCATATCTATGATTCCCACTGATATTGTTTTCTTAAAAATTGGAGTGGACAACCCAGAGTGGAGGTTCAACCGTCTCTTTAAGTTAGCCCGACTCTTTGAGTTCTTCGATCGGACTGAGACTCGAACCAATTTCCCCAACATATTCCGAATTGGTAACCTTGTACTTTACATCATCATCATCATCCACTGGAACGCTTGCCTCTACTTTGCCTTCTCTAAGATCCTTGGCTTAGGCTCAGACACCTGGGTGTATCCAGACATGAAGAAGAATCCTGAGTTTGCTCGCCTGGCCCGACAGTACATCTACTGCTTTTACTGGTCCACTCTTACCCTGACCACCATTGGCGAGACCCCGCCCCCGGTCCGAGACATTGAATACTTCTTTGTGGTAGTCGACTTCCTCACAGGAGTTCTGATCTTTGCTACGATTGTGGGCAATGTTGGTGCCATGATTTCCAATATGAATGCTGCACGTGTAGAGTTCCAGGCAAAGATCGACTCTATCAAGCAGTATATGCAGTTTCGCAAGGTCACCAAAGACCTGGAGGCAAGGGTGGTGAAGTGGTTCGACTACCTGTGGACAGAGGACAAAACCTGCGATGAGAAGCAGGTGCTGAAGAACCTGCCAGACAAGTTAAAGGCTGAGATAGCCATCAACGTACACCTGGAGACCCTGAGCAAAGTGCGCATCTTTCAAGACTGTGAAGCAGGTTTGCTTGTTGAGTTGGTCCTTAAGCTTCAGCCACAGGTTTTCAGTCCTGGCGACTACATCTGTAAGAAGGGGGACATAGGCAGGGAAATGTACATCATCAAAGAAGGAAAACTGGCTGTAGTAGCAGATGATGGGGTGACCCAGTTTGTGGTTCTCAGTGATGGGGCGTACTTTGGAGAAATCAGCATCCTGGGTATCAAAGGCAGTAAGGCAGGAAACCGAAGAACAGCCAACATCCGAAGTGTGGGCTACTCTGATCTGTTTGCCCTGTCCAAAGACGACCTGATGGAGGCGCTCGTCGAGTATCCTGACGCTAAATATGCTCTGGAGGAGAAAGGAAGGGCCATCCTGATGAAAGATAACCTCATCGACGAGTCGCTGGTCGCTGCTATCGACGCCAAAGACCTGGAGGAAAAAGTCAACCAGATTGAAGCCAGTTATGAGGTCATGTCAGCCAAATTTCGAAAGCTGTCAGACCAGTATGAGTCTTCCCAGCGTAAACTCAAGCAGCGGCTCAGTAATATCTCAAACCAGGTCCGAACCCTCAGAGTAGAAGATGAGTAGAGCTGGGCTCAGTGCTGCCAGGCTTAGGCGGCACGCCATTTCCCTCTGAGGTCATCACGTGGTAGTGTAGGACTCTGTACACACTGAATGTCATCTGAGCTGCAGCTGGACAGTCTGTCTCCAACCATTACTCCCATATATAAACACAGGTATTCAAAACACAGAACAGACTGTGGTCAGATTCAAGTTTGTCCTTAAAACAGATAATCTGTGATGTTCGTTTACTTTGTTACGTGAAAAAGTCTTTGTAGGAAAACAAGATGTCAACACTGAGTAACGAAGGGTTTCATAAACAGCTGAAATGTGTTGTCTTCACACTTTAACTCATTTGAATAACTGAGTATTTTTGTAATTAACTACAATCAGGAAAATTACTGCCGGCACCACCACTTTGCCTAGATCCTCCTTAAAATGCAGTTTGACAAGAGTCTGCCTGATTCACAGAAAGGTGATTGTCCTCTTCATTTGTCCTGTTTGTAACATGGTGAGGAGTCATGTTCTTCTGCTGATGACATGTTGTTCATAATAAAAATGCTTTCACTATGTTCATCAGTCTTATTAAACACTGACACGGTTTGTATTGTGGTTTGATTTGAGGACGTGACATTGTTTTATTTTCAGGTTGGTGATTTGAGATTTAGTCAAGAAGGATCTGTTTCTGTCTGTAAAGCCAACACCAGAACAACGGAGTAAAACGTGAGTGAACATTAATTATGGGCCTGTTCATATACGAGTTAAGTCAATTTCTATTTCACCATTGTTGGTTTAAAAACATAAGAAGTTCAGTGTCAGGATGATGTCCCCTCCATTTCTGCTTCAGTCCCACTCACCTGTACCCTAACCCTGAGTCAGATACATAAATTAATGTGTACACCGTTTCACCACGTTAATGGTTTTTAATACAGAATGTGTGGCGAGACTGAGATCACCTGATCAGAAGAAGGATCAGGTGATCTCATGGTTTTTAGAGCAGCAGAGTTAAAGACACAGTGAAGAGAAAACAAAGAGGGCACAATTTAACATCAAACTCAGCACTTCACTGAGCTTCATTCATCATCATAATATTTAAACTGATGATGATGAAGGTCAGAGTCTAACAGATCTTTACAGTTATTGATCTCAAGTTCACTGATCAGATTGTGATCCACCAACAATCAGTCCAGTTGTGTGTCCATGTTGTGGCTCAGACAGCGTTGCTGTCTGCAGACTGATGATGATGGAGAGTCTTCATCCTTTATGGTTCACTGTGGGAGTGGGAAAGAGGCTCAGTTTCTCACTGAATGAGATTAATAAACAGAATCAAGTGAACGCAGCACAACTTTATAATCCTGACCAGAGACTGTGTGTTGTTTCTGGTTGTGTGTGTACACACAGTTTCAGTCAAGAATCTACACGGGTTTATGGATCTGGCTCCTGGTGTTGGATGATGTGAACTGATCTGTGACCAACTTTTCTACTTTAAGAGGACATGAAAACTGTATCATAGTAACTGCAGCCATGGTGGTGTGGCTCTGTACCACTGTTGGTTCATGAGGCTGTGGTCCAGACTGATATACAAACAATAAATATTCAAAGCGTCCAGAGGATGAATCCTGACGTTATCTAGTGCCACCTTCAGGTCAGTTCTCATGTCATCCAGTGAGACCTGGTGGAGGGATTAGCTCGTTCTACAGTCATGCTGCTCTGTGTTTACTCCTGATTATTGAGTATTAGCATATTAATGCATCTGTTACATGATAGCATGTTAGCACTGCAGTCTTATGTTAGCATTTAGCTCAAAGCTTTGACTGCAGTCTTCTCAGCCTAACAGACAGAGGTCAGGTGAGGGGTCCGTCACCTGTCTCATTGACTGCAACCACGGTGAGATTTGTTTCCATGACAACAAAGCACCTGTGGACTTGAATCAGGGTTATAAAGCAATACGAGTTGGAAAAAAGCAGTCACCTTTATTGAGCATGTTTTCACAACACTGAATACTTTTCATCAGTTACTGCTGACTTGAACCATTTCATGAAAACTGCTTCCCTTTCCAAGATCAGGTTGACCTTTCACTTTTTATCTTCACTGGGCTCTGGAGCCCAGGTGAGCAGCATCTTCAACATTACAAAATGGAGGTACAAAGTAATGTCAAACAGCTGGAACCAGATCTGGGCTCAATGACAGGGGGACAAGATCCTTCCCCTGCTGTTTTAACCCTCCACATAATTCAGGTTTACAGGAGAACGACGACGAGTGACAGACACACAGATAGACACACACATGTGTACGTGCTGCAGTGTTTCAGCCACTGACCAGACTGACTCCACTGAAACTAGCCGTGGGAGGTGGCGTCCCCCGTCATTCAGCCCAGGTCTGTCCGGAACATGGAGATGAGTGTGTGCTGTGGTGGTCTGACACCATCATGCTCACAGGTGGAGCAGACCAGAGCAGCAGCTCATCATCTGAGTCACAGATTCAGCCTCCTGATGTTCCCATGACAACACAGCCCCCCCACACACATAACGAGGCTTTCAAACAGGACCTGTCCTGATCCAACAGATCGGTTTTCAGCATCTTAACTGAGGGTCCACTCAAAGGTTTTCAGCAGCTTTCAACCACATCTCTTGGTTCTCATCAGAGGGTGGAGCTGCTCAGTTGTCATGAAGTTGGCTTGACCAATGAGAAGAATGCTGGTCACATGACCCCAGGTGGTATCAGGTGTGAAAGTCCTGGTCGATGACCTCTGACCCCTGATGTTCTGCTCTGGTTTGGCCCGTCCCGTGGTGACACCTGAGCCAGCTTCACTTGCTGATGAGGACCATGAGCTGTGGTTGAAAGCTGAGGAGGGCTAGCAGAGTTTGACCTGGTTAACAGATGATCTCAACCACTTATTTGGAGGTGAACGTGTGAACAGCTGCGTTACTGACTTCCATCAACGTCCCTGTAATCCACCACTGGGACCAGGTCTGCCTCGGTCCGTCAGAGTCTGGTCTACACCGACCCCCCCTTGGACCAGATGTTCACTCATCTGCTGGTTGATTCTCAGATTTACTGAATTAGTTCCTGTTAGAACGTCCTCTGTGCTGCAGTGAGGAACTGTTCCTGTTAGAACGTCCTCTGTGCTACAGAGTGGGAAACTGTTCTTGCTAGAACATCACTTTCAAATTAGTGACTTATCTAACACTATGGACTGGTTTAGAACCGTCTGAGTGTCGAGGATTCTGATGAACTCCGACCTTTAATCACAGCCACAGAAAGAACCTCTGCCTGTCGTGTGGGGGATGGGCTCACAGTTAATGTTCCAATTCATTCTTATAATCAATAACAGACAGACTACAGACTCATTGATCAAATCTACATCTGATCACAGTGACCACACAGTCAAAGAGGACAAATATCAGTGATATCTCTGTGCAGACAGGAAAGTCCGGTCCAGCACAGTCCGGTCCGAGCTACGTTATGGTGCCACAGAGAAAACATTAAATTCATCCTCTCATTTGATAATAAAGTCAAACTGTTCCCTTAGCGTAGATTCACCCTCATCAGCTTCACTCTCTTACTGTTCAACTGTGGGTCTAAGGGGAACCAATCAGGGGCTTCAGGGAGACTCAGTGGATTCAGGGTGGGCGGACCCTGGACTCACCAGCCCAGAGTCCGGTCACCCAGCCCACGTCAGGATCTGGTGTTGTGAGTACAGTTACACATGTTGTGTTAACATGACAGGTGTAACCAGAGACTCAGGTCCAGTGGACTGAAGACTACAAGAGACCATGAAGTGTAAGTGTAAGTGTGTGTGTGTGTGTGTGTGTGTTACACTGAGCAGTGAGAGCTAAAGCCAGAATAAAAACACACAGTGCTAACTGGGGTGTCACCTATCAGCTGACAGTACAGGTTGGCACGTCTCAGAGTGAGAACCGGTTCCCTCGTGAACATCCTGCAGAACATGCAGCGTACTCTACAGAGCTCCACCGCGCTGATACATAAATACTGTTTATTTAGAATCAACACAGGAAGACATGGAAATAAAATGCTTCAACAATCATGGCGACCTGTGGCCAAACAAACATTCTGAAAATGTCTAAGTGCACTTACACAGCTCTGACAAGTCTGAGTCTAACCTGCGGCGTCCCCCCTCCCCCTCCCCGAAAGGAACCAAGGCCCAGAACTAAACCAAACGTAGATAGTTGACGATGTCATTCAGGACCAGGTGCTTACCTCGCCCCAGCTCGGAGCTGGTAGAGACAGTAAAGATGGCGGAGTGGAATGGTCAGTACTGGTCTTCAGGTCTACTCTAAGACTAGGTCTCCTGTGTCAGCGCTCAGCTACTCTAACACGTCTTTGTTCAGTAAATGGGCTTTATATTGACTCGTTATAATCGTCCTAAATTTACAGAGTTTAATATCGACCCTCCCCCGCTCCACTGCCGGGGAGGGAACAGGCAGCCATGAAATCACCCACGTAGCCTTGAAATAAATAATAAGGAAAAGGATCCTCTCTGTACATAGAAAAGAAGGGGGGGGCTGCGGCACATTCACATGGTGTGATGTGAGGGCGGGGCTTTGATCAGGAAGTCTCTGTGCTTACACGGGCTGATGTGGATGATGCAGGCACAGAAGAACTACGACTGGAACCAGGTCTCCTCTTTCATTGTGGACTTGCTCTTCCTGGAAACGTACTCTGTCCTTTAAGTTGTGTCGGGGGAGGGGGGGCGGGGGGGGGGGGGGCAGGGTTGATGGGCGTTCTGAGAAGGAGTCCCTGTGCTGAGTGAGGGGGGGTTGGGGTGGGGGGCTCAGAGCATGCCAAACCCTTTGGCATAGGTGATGGCTTTCAGCAGTCTCTCCCTCAGCTTCTCCTTGCTGCTGTACTCAGGCAGCAGCAGCACATTGAAGCAGGTGTGAGAGGTCGGTAACCTGCAGAGACACACACAGGTAAGCTCGAGACACACACACAGACACACACACACACACACACACACACACACACACACACACACACAGTCAGAGCCTCTCTGCGGTCGCCTCACCTGTCTGTGTCGGGGCCGTTCTTGGCGATGATCATCTTCAGCTTGCCCAGCCCCCCCACAGGTGCTCTGTCAGTGCCGGTGGTGAACTGCAGGAAGAGACGCTTCTGCTCCTCGCCGAACGAGTGCAACGTCTCCCAGAATTCCCTGCAACGCAGAAACACATCTGACCGTCAGACGAGGTCACACTTCAACACACCACGACCTGGAGGGACCAACACCATGCACAAAGACGCACACACTCAGACACACACACACTGTCTCTGTTTCTCACTTGATGATTCGAGAGTCTCTGTTGTAGCCTCCGTCGTACTCTGTAGTCTCCTCCAGGGCCAAGAAGTCCAGGTTCTGTGTGGTAGACAGAGACACAGATGAGATGAATCATTGAATCAAACTTTATTTAAACATCCAGGTGACAGGTGACAGACTCACCCTGCTGCCACAGATTAGCAGCTCGATCTCCTCTGGCCTGAACAGGTATTTGAGCGGCGACTCGTTGGTGACCATGTGGAAGCCTCTCCTGAATGCTTTGAACTGCTTCTCCACGCTCTTGTTCAGCATGTACTCCGCATACTGGGCCACAAAGTCCTGCACAGACACAGCAGGGACAGGGTCTGAGACTCAGACTCACAGCAGGGACATAGTCTGAGTCTCAGTCCTGATGGACTCAGACTCACAGCCGGACTCTGACTCACCTTCCTGTTTTCATTAGTCACTGGGATTTTGTCCCCGTTCTCCCTCAGGTCATACATGAGCGGGTTCCCGAACAGGTCTGTCTGGGAGATCTGAAACGTGATCATCATGTCCTCCTCCACGCTGCCCTCGTACTCCAGCAGCTCCTTTAGACTCTGGTACAGAACCTGTTCAACCAAGTCCAGCACAGCCACGTCAGCCTCAGAACCACCTGACGGTGTTGTTCCACAGCTACATGAACTACGCAGCTAAAGAGGGATCTTACCGGGTTGGCATCGGCCAAGTCCCTGAAGGTTCCTTTCTTGCCCATCAGCTTCCTGTAGACCACCATGGGGAAGTGGACGTCCAGGATACAGTTGTTGTAGATGGCCAGACCCAGGACGATGCCGATCAGAGTGTATTGACCCTCGTTCTCGAACGATGATGGGTTGAACCAGAACAGCTTGGTGCGCTCGTCGTACGTGAACATACCTGCAGAGGGACAGGTGAAGCTCATTAATGTCATGTGTTAGTCAGATGACATCTGAACGATGATGACCGTGGTCATCTTCCTCACAGAGCGGTCAGCAGCCAATCAGGAGAGCGGCTGCACATCAGGTGTTCTTCAGACCAACAGGTGGTCAGGGCTCAGCATGGTTCCTGTGAATCACAGTTTTTCCATAGCGACAGCTCTGAGTTACTACAGATGTTTTAACAAGTTAAAGTCAATCATCTGTTGTGTCACTGACGTCCTGAGTGGACAAGGTCAGAAGGAGATCACATGACGGAGATCAGTCCAGGTTCAGGGTCCTGGTCTTGTGGCTGCTTCACAGCCATTGTAATTAGTGACACCTGAGCTTGTTCTACTGTCACAGGTGTCTGCTGTGGTCCTTCAGGTGGTTCATGGTGGACTGAGTTCTGCTTTGGATCATGGTCCTGATGTAGACCGTCTTCAGGACACTGGTCCAGCTGACATCAGAGCTCAGCTTTAACTTCATCTCAGCCCCTGAATGACATCATGGTTTATCACCTCAGGTAGTGACACACTGAGTCATGTGATGTGATGATGTCAGACCTACCACAGTGACATGTCACAGGTAAACAACACCTGGGTGAACCATTTCTAATCTGATCTAAGGATGAAACTGTGACATCATCACTCCTCACACATCCTGTCTTCATCTGGCTTCAGAAGAAGACAGGATGATGTTTGCGGGTTTTTACACCAGTGGAAAGAGGCTTTATTCAATCATCTGATTTAACAGTTATACTTTTCATGGGGGTGAGGGGTGGAGCTAATACCAGCTGACACTAGGTGAGGGCGGGGTACACCTGGACAGATCACCAGTCTATCACAGGTAGAGACGTTCACACTCAGTCACACCTGTGGGTAATTCAGAGTCTCCAGTTCACCTGCCTGCATTTGGACTAAGGGAGGAAGCTGGAGCTCAGAGTCCACACAGAGACGAGCAGGTCTGAACCCAGGACCACCACACTGAACACACCTGAGAGGAATGAAAATCTGCTGACCTGTCACCTGTAGCATTGCTGCAGCCCACAGTGACACCCTCTGTAGACGACCCACAGCTGCAGCCACGCCCACTGAGGCCTGCTGGTTGTTGTGTGTTTTCTTACCAATGTCTGGGTTGAAGATTTCCTCCACCACCAGCTGAAAGAACTCTTTGGACACGCCTCCTTCATCAACGCCCTGCTCTCCTTCAAACTCCACATACAGCTGCTTCTTCAAGTCTGCAGGATTTTCCATTGCTATCATCTCCAGCTGCAGAGACAGAGACACTCAGATAAACCACGCTCAGTCAAACGCAGCATGAGCTAGAATGTGATGAGGAGGCACACGTACCCTGACCAGAGCGTCATCAATGATGTGGTCTCTGCGCACCTTGAGCCGCAGGTAGGGGTTGAGCTGCTGCCCCTGCACCAGGCTGTAGAGCACGGTGATACGCCGCTCGCTGTACATGCGGATGCGGTTGTCGTAGTACAGCCCGAGGTTCTTGGTAACGGCATTCAGGATGAAGGGGCAGGTCATGAAGGAGAACTTGTTCTCAGTCTCCACCTTAAAGAAGGTGTAGTCCTTGTCCATCTCCAGCACCTCGTTCAGAGGCTCGTTGACGAACTCCTCAAAGGGGATGAGCGGCCGCCGACAGTCATTGGTGCGGATCCCCAGCTCCGTCTCCAACGGGTCCACCCGGGGACCCTTCTTGTTCCGCCGCTCCTCGCCCAGCAGCTCCTGCAGGGTGAGCTCGCTGGACTCTGGGATGGGCTCCTCGTCCTCTTCCTCGTTGTGCTCCATGTCGAGGTCGCCACCCAGCACGTTTGCATAGTAGACGATCTTCAAGCACTTGGTGGCCGCCACCACCGCGTCGTCATCGTTGACCAGGTTGCGGCTGTTGAACTCGTTGCTGATCACCTTGTAGGTGATGAGCTGCTGGAAGGTCTCTACCATGCGCCGGATCTGCTCAGCGCCATAGTGCGACCACAGGCGTGCCAGCTTGGCCTGCGCTGCCAGTGGAAGTTTGCTCATGGCCTTGCAGAACTGCGGTAGTGCGATCTCCAGGTACTCTGGGCTGTGCAGGTTGCTGTTTTCCATCACTATGACAAACAGGTTCAGGTAGTTCGGGTCTCGTGAATACACGTTGTGGTACGTCAGGTCGCACTCTACGTTGGGTGAGAGGTAGACCAGTGCATTCAGGAAGGCGGCTTCGATCTTCTCGTTGGACAGCAGGCGCTCATACACCCGGCGTACGGCTTCGATGTCCACCGACACCTCGTCAGGAGCCAGTTTCTGGACATCGTTTTCCCCTGAGGAGCCCTCGCCGAGCCTTGATGATGAAGAGGAGGCGGGGGAGTCGTCCTCCATCGCTGTGGCAGAGCAGGCGGCTGCCTCCTTTTCATCCTCGTCCTTGTCCTCATCCTTCCCCTGGAGGGATTTGAGCTCCTCCTTGGTGTGAGGCTTGGACCTGCGAAAGCTCTGCACCAGGCCCTCGGCGCTCGAGAACACCCGACCTATGACCCTGATCAGAGGAGAGTAGTCCTCCTTCTCTCCACAGATTTCCAAGATCTCGTACACCTTCTCCTCCGTCAGGTAATTAACATCTACACACAGGAAACACATCACATGGTTAGGATTCGCAGGAAGCACGTTCTGCTCTCCTTACTCATCAGCTTTGTGTCGCTCACCTTTGAAATTGTCCCGTACAGAGTGGACATCTTTGTGGTTCATCTTCCTGTTGCTGCCGGCTGAGTTGCTGTGAGCGCTGCTCTCCAGGTAGGCGGAGGCGGTGCCTTTCTTGGAGGGGTGGGGGTCACACAGCTTAGCGTTGACCTTGTAGAGCTCCAGGGCTTTGACCGCCGCCGCGTTATTATCCATGCGGTTGAAGCCAACCGACGAGGCACACCATGAGTTGGAGCACGACTCATTCCCACAGCCCTCCGTTAACTGGTGGTAATAGCGCTCTATTAGATGTTTGGCAGCTGCTCGCTTCCTGCGTTCAGAGGAGAGACACAGGTTAGAGGTTCATTCACCCTGACAGCACACAGGTGGACGTTACAACTGAGGAGTGTTCATGTTGCCGTTCAGGTGTGTGTCTGTGAGTGTTACAACACGGTGCGTTACCAGTGCATTACTACATCCATTAAACTTGTGTTTAACAGCTTTAAATGACAGACTGTGGCTGAAAGGAAGTACTCGTCCTGAGAACCAGAAAAGTCCTCAGACTTGTTGACATTATTTACAGAAACAGCTGATTACATGACTTAAACGAACAGTTACAGAGTGAAACTGATTGGAGATCAATATATCAGTCAGTATGAACTTATTAACACAACTGTACTGTGCAGAGACTTAATTCACCATGAGTGGCAGTTTGCTGTGTTGTGTGTTCGCTACACAAAGTTACTGTGTGTTCTCCGCTGTGTTAGTGACGGGTCACTGTAAGAGAGAAGTCTGTTCAAGGTGAATGACTCGAGCAACAGCTTGTTCTGGCCTGTGATGTGATGTGTTAGTGAGAAGACACACATTTGTGCAGCAAACAGTGAAACTGACCAACACTCTCTTCCTGACGAACGTTCCCACTAACTCTCTGGAATCAGATCATGAACGTTTACAATTTAACAAAATCATTTTCGCTCTTGGTCACTGAAGCACCGGCTTATTCCAGAACTTTCTACCACATCTCTGGGTCTTCTTCACTGCCGGTGAAGACCACTGAGAACTGAGTGAGCTGTGCTGCTCGTCATTCAGACACACGGTGCAGAGCTGCAGCTGCATGGTGGAGTCAGTTTGTGTTGTTGTGGTTCATCATGAGGTGATGGCAGGGTTGTGACAGTGGTGCTGTCGGGGTGAAGCGGGCTCACACACCGAGAGGAGGAACTTACATCCGGCTTGTTTCTGGGTTTTCTGTCTCAGGCTCCTCGTTTTCTCTGATGAGACACAGAACAGGTCACGATGAGCTGCGGTAATCACAGCTGGCACACAGCAGGAATCACATCAGCATTAGCCCGATCACAAAATCACACGCTAGCTCACAAGCAAAGTATCGGTGTAGCTGGATCTCCCGGGTCGCTGCTGCAGAGACCGGCTCACAATCCGTGTATGATTATCGTGTATTGATTACCATTAATAAGCGTCAGACAGGATGCTAACAGGAGATGCTAGTGAAGCAGCAGAAACGTCAGGTACCCGCACATCCTGACTTAGCAAGCTAACGCAGCCGAGGCTAAAAGCCCGCCGGCCTCATTCCAGCTATTATTCATGCACAGCTGTCGTTTCCAGAGTGAAATCGGTTTTCGTGTTTTAATCGACCAATGCTTGTTGTGTACTTGGTCTAAATGATCTGACAGAAACTACAGAGCAGTAGCATCACCACGGCTAGCAGCAGCTAACTAGCTATGCCTTTCGGAGCCTCTCCTAGCTTCCCCGGCATCCCCGGCTCTTTCCTCTGAGCGTCCCCACCTATCGGGTCCTCCTGCGGGGCTGGTCTCGGCCTGTGGTGGCGCACACTCACAGTCCTCCTTCTCGTCGGGATTCATACGAGACTCTCTCCTCAGTGTGTGTTATCCTGCGGCTGCTGCTGGTGAAAGTACCAGGTCCTTCACAGGCGGATCACTGCTCCGACGGCGCGACGGGTCGAGTGAGAGCGGGCAGCGGCGGAGGGATTTCTGTTCACGGCTTCATTCACGGCCTTCCCACTGCAGGCTCTTCTCCCTGCCTCGGGTCCGCGGCCATCTTGACTTCTCCAGCAGCCCACGTCCCACAATGCACTGCGTTCTAGCTGCAAGACCCGGCGGAGTGGACCGTGATGCTGGAGGGAACTGGACTCTCGCTCAGCACAGGAAATACAAACAGCATGTGTTCACGAGTGGAGCATGGAGCGGGTTCACACATCCTGACATCTCCGGGATATTCCCACTCCAATTAAAGGTTTAAAACCAGAATCAGGATCAGGATCCCTGTGTAACTACAGAAACTGAATCAGGATCCAGGATCCAGGATTCCTGTGTAACTACAAAACTAGAATCAGGATCCAGGATCCCTGTGTAACTACAAACCTGAATCAGGATCCAGGATCCCTGTGTAACTACAAACCTGAATCAGGATCCAGGATCCCTGTGTAACTACAGAAACTGAATCAGGATCCAGGATCCCTGTGTAACTACAGAAACTGAATCAGGATCCAGGATCCCTGTGTAACTACAAAACCTGAATCAGGATCCAGGATCCCTGTGTAACTACAAAACTAGAATCAGGATCCAGGATCCCTGTGTAACTACAAACCTGAATCAGGATCCAGGATCCCTGTGTAACTACAAAACCTGAATCAGGATCCAGGATCCCTGTGTAACTACAAACCTGAATCAGGATCCAGGATCCCTGTGTAACTACAGAAACTGAATCAGGATCCAGGATCCCTGTGTAACTACAAACCTGAATCAGGATCCAGGATCCCTGTGTAACTACAGAAACTAGAATCAGGATCCAGGATCCCTGTGTAACTACAAAACCTGAATCAGGATCCAGGATCCCTGTGTAACTACAGAAACTGAATCAGGATCCAGGATCCCTGTGTAACTACAGAAACTGAATCAGGATCCAGGATCCCTGTGTAACTACAAAACCTGAATCAGGATCCAGGATCCCTGTGTAACTACAAAACTAGAATCAGGATCCAGGATCCCTGTGTAACTACAAACCTGAATCAGGATCCAGGATCCCTGTGTAACTACAAAACCTGAATCAGGATCCAGGATCCCTGTGTAACTACAAACCTGAATCAGGATCCAGGATCCCTGTGTAACTACAGAAACTGAATCAGGATCCAGGATCCCTGTGTAACTACAAACCTGAATCAGGATCCAGGATCCCTGTGTAACTACAGAAACTGAATCAGGATCCAGGATCCAGGATCCCTGTGTAACTACAGAAACTGAATCAGGATCCAGGATCCAGGATCCCTGTGTAACTACAAACCTGAATCAGGATCCAGGATCCCTGTGTAACTACAGAAACTGAATCAGGATCCAGGATCCCTGTGTAACTACAAAACTAGAATCAGGATCCAGGATCCCTGTGTAACTACAAAACTGAATCAGGATCCAGGATCCCTGTGTAACTACAGAAACTGAATCAGGATCCAGGATCCCTGTGTAACTACAAAACTAGAATCAGGATCCAGGATCCCTGTGTAACTACAGAAACTGAATCAGGATCCAGGATCCCTGTGTAACTACAAAACCTGAATCAGGATCCAGGATCCCTGTGTAACTACAAAACTGAATCAGGATCCAGGATCCAGGATCCCTGTGTAACTACAAAACTGAATCAGGATCCAGGATCTCTGTGTAACTACAAAACCTGAATCAGGATCCAGGATCCCTGTGTAACTACAGAAACTGAATCAGGATCCAGGATTCCTGTGTAACTACAAAACTGAATCAGGATCCAGGATCCAGGATCCCTGTGTAACTACAAAACTGAATCAGGATCCAGGATCTCTGTGTAACTACAAAACCTAGAATCAGGATCCAGGATCCCTGTGTAACTACAGAAACTGAATCAGGATCCAGGATCCCTGTGTAACTACAAAACTAGAATCAGGATCCAGGATCCCTGTGTAACTACAAACCTGAATCAGGATCCAGGATCCCTGTGTAACTACAAAACTGAATCAGGATCCAGGATCCCTGTGTAACTACAAAACCTGAATCAGGATCCAGGATCCAGGATCCCTGTGTAACTACAAAACTAGAATCAGGATCCAGGATCCCTGTGTAACTACAGAAACTGAATCAGGATCCAGGATCCAGGATCCCTGTGTAACTACAAAACTGAATCAGGATCCAGGATCCCTGTGTAACTACAAAACTGAATCAGGATCCAGGATCCCTGTGTAACTACAAAACTGAATCAGGATCTCTGTGTAACTACAAAAACTGAATCAGGATCCAGGATCCCTGTGTAACTACAAAACCTGAATCAGGATCCAGGATCCCTGTGTAACTACAAAACCTGAATCAGGATCCAGGATCCCTGTGTAACTACAAAACTAGAATCAGGATCCAGGATCCCTGTGTAACTACAAACCTGAATCAGGATCCAGGATCCCTGTGTAACTACAAAACCTGAATCAGGATCCAGGATCCCTGTGTAACTACAAACCTGAATCAGGATCCAGGATCCCTGTGTAACTACAGAAACTGAATCAGGATCCAGGATCCCTGTGTAACTACAAACCTGAATCAGGATCCAGGATCCCTGTGTAACTACAGAAACTGAATCAGGATCCAGGATCCAGGATCCCTGTGTAACTACAGAAACTGAATCAGGATCCAGGATCCAGGATCCCTGTGTAACTACAAACCTGAATCAGGATCCAGGATCCCTGTGTAACTACAGAAACTGAATCAGGATCCAGGATCCCTGTGTAACTACAAAACTAGAATCAGGATCCAGGATCCCTGTGTAACTACAAAACTGAATCAGGATCCAGGATCCCTGTGTAACTACAGAAACTGAATCAGGATCCAGGATCCCTGTGTAACTACAAAACTAGAATCAGGATCCAGGATCCCTGTGTAACTACAGAAACTGAATCAGGATCCAGGATCCCTGTGTAACTACAAAACCTGAATCAGGATCCAGGATCCCTGTGTAACTACAAAACTGAATCAGGATCCAGGATCCAGGATCCCTGTGTAACTACAAAACTGAATCAGGATCCAGGATCTCTGTGTAACTACAAAACCTGAATCAGGATCCAGGATCCCTGTGTAACTACAAAACTGAATCAGGATCCAGGATCTCTGTGTAACTACAAAACCTAGAATCAGGATCCAGGATCCCTGTGTAACTACAGAAACTGAATCAGGATCCAGGATCCCTGTGTAACTACAAAACTAGAATCAGGATCCAGGATCCCTGTGTAACTACAAACCTGAATCAGGATCCAGGATCCCTGTGTAACTACAAAACTGAATCAGGATCCAGGATCCCTGTGTAACTACAAAACCTGAATCAGGATCCAGGATCCAGGATCCCTGTGTAACTACAAAACTAGAATCAGGATCCAGGATCCCTGTGTAACTACAAAAACTGAATCAGGATCCAGGATCCAGGATCCCTGTGTAACTACAAAACTGAATCAGGATCCAGGATCCCTGTGTAACTACAAAACTGAATCAGGATCCAGGATCCCTGTGTAACTACAAAACTGAATCAGGATCTCTGTGTAACTACAAAAACTGAATCAGGATCCAGGATCCCTGTGTAACTACAAAACCTGAATCAGGATCCAGGATCCCTGTGTAACTACAAAACCTGAATCAGGATCCAGGATCCAGGATCCCTGTGTAACTACAAAACTAGAATCAGGATCCAGGATCCCTGTGTAACTACAAAACCTGAATCAGGATCCAGGATCCCTGTGTAACTACAAAACTGAATCAGGATCCAGGATCCAGGATCCCTGTGTAACTACAGAAACTGAATCAGGATCCAGGATCTCTGTGTAACTACAAAACCTGAATCAGGATCCAGGATCCCTGTGTAACTACAGAAACTGAATCAGGATCCAGGATCCCTGTGTAACTACAAAACTGAATCAGGATCCAGGATCCAGGATCCCTGTGTAACTACAAAACTGAATCAGGATCCAGGATCTCTGTGTAACTACAAAACCTGAATCAGGATCCAGGATCCCTGTGTAACTACAGAAACTGAATCAGGATCCAGGATCCCTGTGTAACTACAAAACTAGAATCAGGATCCAGGATCCCTGTGTAACTACAAAACTGAATCAGGATCCAGGATCCCTGTGTAACTACAAAACTGAATCAGGATCCAGGATCCCTGTGTAACTACAAAACCTGAATCAGGATCCAGGATCCCTGTGTAACTACAAAACCTGAATCAGGATCCAGGATCCAGGATCCCTGTGTAACTACAAAACTAGAATCAGGATCCAGGATCCCTGTGTAACTACAAAACCTGAATCAGGATCCAGGATCCCTGTGTAACTACAAAACCTGAATCAGGATCCCTGTGTAACTACAAAACCTGAATCAGGATCCAGGATCCCTGTGTAACTACAGAAACTGAATCAGGATCCAGGATCCAGGATCCCTGTGTAACTACAAAACTAGAATCAGGATCCAGGATCCCTGTGTAACTACAGAAACTGAATCAGGATCCAGGATCCCTGTGTAACTACAAAACTGAATCAGGATCCAGGATCCCTGTGTAACTACAAAACTGAATCAGGATCCAGGATCCCTGTGTAACTACAGAAACTGAATCAGGATCCAGGATCCCTGTGTAACTACAAAACTGAATCAGGATCCAGGATCCCTGTGTAACTACAAAACCTGAATCAGGATCCAGGATCTCTGTGTAACTACAAAACCTGAATCAGGATCCAGGATCCCTGTGTAACTACAGAAACTGAATCAGGATCCAGGATCCCTGTGTAACTACAGAAACTGAATCAGGATCCAGGATCCCTGTGTAACTACAAAACTAGAATCAGGATCCAGGATCCCTGTGTAACTACAAAACTGAATCAGGATCCAGGATCCCTGTGTAACTACAAAAACTGAATCAGGATCCAGGATCCCTGTGTAACTACAAAACCTGAATCAGGATCCAGGATCTTTGTGTAACTACAAAAACTGAATCAGGATCCAGGATCCCTGTGTAACTACAAAACCTGAATCAGGATCCAGGATCTTTGTGTAACTACAAAACCTGAATCAGGATCCAGGATCCAGGATCCCTGTGTAACTACAAAAACTGAATCAGGATCCAGGATCCAGGATCCCTGTGTAACTACAAAAACTGAATCAGGATCCAGGATCCAGGATCCCTGTGTAACTACAAAACTAGAATCAGGATCCAGGATCCCTGTGTAACTACAGAAACTGAATCAGGATCCAGGATCCCTGTGTAACTACAGAAACTGAATCAGGATCCAGGATCCCTGTGTAACTACAAAACTAGAATCAGGATCCAGGATCCCTGTGTAACTACAGAAACTGAATCAGGATCCAGGATCCCTGTGTAACTACAAAACCTGAATCAGGATCCAGGATCTTTGTGTAACTACAAAAACTGAATCAGGATCCAGGATCTTTGTGTAACTACAAAACCTGAATCAGGATCCAGGATCCAGGATCCCTGTGTAACTACAAAAACTGAATCAGGATCCAGGATCCAGGATCCCTGTGTAACTACAAAACCTGAATCAGGATCCAGGATCTCTGTGTAACTACAAAACTAGAATCAGGATCCAGGATCCCTGTGTAACTACAAAACTAGAATCAGGATCCAGGATCCCTGTGTAACTACAGAAACTGAATCAGGATCCAGGATCCCTGTGTAACTACAAAACTAGAATCAGGATCCAGGATCTCTGTGTAACTACAAAACTAGAATCAGGATCCAGGATCCCTGTGTAACTACAAAACTGAATCAGGATCCAGGATCCCTGTGTAACTACAAAACCTGAATCAGGATCCAGGATCCAGGATCCCTGTGTAACTACAAAACCTGAATCAGGATCCCTGTGTAACTACAAAACCTGAATCAGGATCCAGGATCCCTGTGTAACTACAAAACCTGAATCAGGATCCAGGATCCAGGATCCCTGTGTAACTACAAAACCTGAATCAGGATCCAGGATCCCTGTGTAACTACAAAACCAGAATCAGGATCCAGGATCCCTGTGTAACTACAAAACTGAATCAGGATCCAGGATCCCTGTGTAACTACAAAAACCTGAATCAGGATCCAGGATCCCTGTGTAACTACAGAAACTGAATCAGGATCCAGGATCCCTGTGTAACTACAAAACTAGAATCAGGATCCAGGATCCCTGTGTAACTACAAAACTGAATCAGGATCCAGGATCCCTGTGTAACTACAAAACCTGAATCAGGATCCAGGATCTTTGTGTAACTACAAAACCTGAATCAGGATCCAGGATCCAGGATCCCTGTGTAACTACAAAAACTGAATCAGGATCCAGGATCCAGGATCCCTGTGTAACTACAAAACCTGAATCAGGATCCAGGATCTCTGTGTAACTACAAAACTAGAATCAGGATCCAGGATCCCTGTGTAACTACAAAACTAGAATCAGGATCCAGGATCCCTGTGTAACTACAGAAACTGAATCAGGATCCAGGATCCCTGTGTAACTACAAAACTAGAATCAGGATCCAGGATCTCTGTGTAACTACAAAACTAGAATCAGGATCCAGGATCCCTGTGTAACTACAAAACTGAATCAGGATCCAGGATCCCTGTGTAACTACAAAACCTGAATCAGGATCCAGGATCCAGGATCCCTGTGTAACTACAAAACCTGAATCAGGATCCAGGATCCCTGTGTAACTACAAAACTGAATCAGGATCCAGGATCCCTGTGTAACTACAAAACCTGAATCAGGATCCAGGATCCAGGATCCCTGTGTAACTACAAAACTAGAATCAGGATCCAGGATCCCTGTGTAACTACAAAACCTGAATCAGGATCCCTGTGTAACTACAAAACCTGAATCAGGATCCAGGATCCCTGTGTAACTACAAAACCTGAATCAGGATCCAGGATCCAGGATCCCTGTGTAACTACAAAACCTGAATCAGGATCCAGGATCCCTGTGTAACTACAAAACCAGAATCAGGATCCAGGATCCCTGTGTAACTACAAAACTGAATCAGGATCCAGGATCCCTGTGTAACTACAAAAACCTGAATCAGGATCCAGGATCCCTGTGTAACTACAGAAACTGAATCAGGATCCAGGATCCCTGTGTAACTACAAAACTAGAATCAGGATCCAGGATCCCTGTGTAACTACAAAACTGAATCAGGATCCAGGATCCCTGTGTAACTACAAAACCTGAATCAGGATCCAGGATCCAGGATCCCTGTGTAACTACAAAACTAGAATCAGGATCCAGGATCCCTGTGTAACTACAGAAACTGAATCAGGATCCAGGATCCTGGATCCCTGTGTAACTACAAAACTGAATCAGGATCCAGGATCCCTGTGTAACTACAAAACTAGAATCAGGATCCAGGATCCCTGTGTAACTACAGAAACTGAATCAGGATCCAGGATCCCTGTGTAACTACAGAAACTGAATCAGGATCCAGGATCTCTGTGTAACTACAAAACCTAGAATCAGGATCCAGGATCCCTGTGTAACTACAAAAACCAGAATCAGGATCCAGGATCCCTGTGTAACTACAAAAACTGAATCAGGATCCAGGATCCCTGTGTAACTACAGAAACTGAATCAGGATCCAGGATCCCTGTGTAACTACAGAAACTGAATCAGGATCCAGGATCCCTGTGTAACTACAAAACCTGAATCAGGATCCAGGATCTCTGTGTAACTACAAAACCTAGAATCAGGATCCAGGATCCCTGTGTAACTACAAAAACCAGAATCAGGATCCAGGATCCCTGTGTAACTACAGTGTCGTGGTTCCAAACATATGTCCTACACCTTCAGCTTTCAGGGTAATCTGAGTAATCTTTCTTTAATCAAACTGGACTGTGAGATCTCATCCTTCTTCTGATCACCCACAACCACATCAGCTGTGTTTTACTCATTTATTTATGAGCAGCATTCAACATAAATATATTTAGTATATCACCATCTGATGCCCCAGCAAAGACAACACAGTTATACAGAACACACAGTTCAAATAGCACAGAACAAAGGGGGCTGTCAAGTCAAAGCAAGAGATGAAGTTAATCAGTGAGTGAGCACAGAGCTGAGCTGTAAGTTGGTTTCAATGTGCTGCCAGAGCTGCTCCTCCTCTTCATCATCATCATCATCAGACCGGTGGCTGGTGCACAAATGCACTGCAGTAAAATGGAACAAATAAGACATACAGAGGATATTCTGTAGGACCTAATGAGTTTACACTTATTCACACAAGGTCACAGAGTAGAGGAGGAGGAGGAGGAGCCAGACATTTAAAACGCAAACAATTCAATAAAGTGCTCAGTAAGTTATTTCTCCTCTTCTGCATTTTGTCCAGTGAAACTTGAGCAGCCCCCCACCACCCCCTCCCCATCCTCATGACATCATCATGACATCACTTATGACAGCTGTGGGGAACACGACAGTGAAACAGTGAGGACCCTGGACAAGAGACGAATGAACACCAGACCCAGACATCAGTGTGTAGTTTGTCCAGCAGAGGGCACTGCAGACACCATGGACGACACTGATTCACCTGGTGTCAGAGCAATGCACCTGAGCAGCCACTGATCACCTGTCCTACAGCATCTGAGCCAGCTGTGAAAGAGCAACATCTGTCCATTAGAATGTAATGAGATAATATTATTATCAGTATCAGCGTCAGTACTGGTGGATGATCAGGAGCTGGGGTTTATGAAACCAGAGTGTAGACAGGGAAGTGAACAGGTGATAACCACTGAACAGAGTGTATAAAGCTGAAAGAAAAACTGCTGTACGATGTGAAGAATGTAATGTGAAGTAAAGAGGAGAGCAGGGCCACAGGGGGATGATACACATGGGGCAGGAAGTCAGGCAATGAGCCAGGCAGAAGACACGAGCTGGGGCACTTTGAAAACTTTTACATTGATTAAATACAGAAAACATCAAAGTGCTGTGTGCTGGTGACGCTGTTACACTGTTGTGTATGTTGATTACGTAATTATACACACTCAAGCTTTATGGAAGACGGTAAAAACATGAGAACACCTTACAAAGAACAAAAAATCTGCTCTGTTTGTCTGAACTAATGAAAGTATTATTAAAAATATTCCTGCTCTGTTTTTCAGAAATCTTGCTTTTTTTTTGGGGTGGGGGGGTTTTTTGTTTGTTTTTTTTCATTATGCGTCCGTAGAAAAGAGCAGTCACACATATCCACACCTGGAGTTGCCCAGTTCACCTGGAGTCACATGGTGACCTCTGCCCTGCTTCACCAGACGCTCCATAGCATCCTGCCCCTCAGTGAGGACCAGTCTTTAGGCCACCGCTGTCAGCTGAAGGCGCCGGGGTTTTACAAATTGTCTTGGTGAATGTAGACTTAATCCAGGTGGGAGAAAACCTTGTACACCTCTTAACAGACGTGTCAAAGGACTCAGGAACTTCAGGGTTTGGGTTCAGACAAGTTCATTAGTGACAAAGCTGACACACTGTTTACCTGCTTCACTTAAATCAGGTCAGAAATACAACATGCTGTAGTGGGCAGTGCTCATAGTACTGTGTCAGGTGTTCAGCAGGTGCATTTGTAAGGTTTGTTGTGTGAATTCAAGATATAAGATTATTTTAAAGTGTTTAGTCAGAGGTCAAAGGTCATCATCTGGAAGATGACCACAGGAAACGAAGGAATGTGTGTGACATTCATCATCATCATCATCAGATGAACGCTTTTACCAGATAAACTCTGACACCACACTTGAATTTTCAAAATAGTTGCTTTTGGCGGGAAAGCAGCGGAACTGGCAACCCTCGGTGTTAGCTGTTAGCTTTGCACACGACCCCAGACAGAGAGGCGACCCGAGGGCGAGCAGAGCCGCGACCAGACCACCACCGACTGCCGCTTGGACCGGGTAAGGTCGTGAAGAGGTTCGATGTTTAGTCTTTTTATTCCTGATAAAACTGGACAAACATCAATGACATATTTAAGACGTTTTGCCCTTGAAGTCGAGTTAGCTAATTTTAGTCGGCGTCAGTTGTGAGTTAGCTTTCGTCCGTGGCCTTCACCTTCAAATCTGAGTTATTACTACTAACATAAACGGGGTTATTTGTAGTAATAACATGAAATATTATCTCAGTTATCTCGGTGTATTCGGTGAACTGAAGCGACAGTGACCGGTCCCGCTCTTCGGGAGTCGGTACCATTAGCTACCATGCTAGCAAAGCGACGGTCACACCGCTGCTAGCTTGGCGTGGTGTGCGCTGATAAATCTGTAAACACGGGCCTGAGGTTTTCCTGCTCGATTTAGATACGAACTAAGAACCGGACTCTCCCACAACAGATTGAATGTCGGTCCTAGTCGCGTCGCCCACCGGTTAAATTTGTAACTTGGGTTAAAATTAGCTAAAGTGTGATGAAGCCATGAGGCCAGTCCCGACCGCAAGGTGACCGTGAGAAGGTCAAAGGTTATTAACAAGGACCCTGATAAGTTGCTGTAACCAGTAGTGACTCGTTTCAGCGGTGTTGGTGATGTTCCAGCTGCTGAACCACGCCTGTGTTTTTACTCACTTTTCAGATTGACTAAAATGGACGAGTGGGAAGAAGAGGTAAGTTAGTTTACCGACAAAGCTCCAACTAAAACCAGTCATTAGTTAAGTCATTCCTGTCGTGCAGACAGTCAACACCTGATTTACTTTAACCATGTTTACAGGGAACTCCTACTAGTTCTGTTACACTAACCAGCCACGCCTCATGTGAAGGTCAGTAACTCTGTGATAACCTGCCTCTACTTTCTAAGCTTTAATAGCCACCACATGTGATATGTAAACTTGTTTTCCCTGTTTTAACATCTGCTGAAGTCACCTCTGCTAACATGACATAAAGGGTGCAGGCAGATAGAATGATGAGTGCCTCTATGAGGTTAAAATGATGAATTTTGGGAAATGAACACCTTGTTTCTAGTCTCACAGGGAGACTTCAGGAACACCGATGGGGATGAATATGGCAGAGGTAAGTGTAGAAGAGATGAGCAGTGATTATCTCTGCCCCAGACCACATTGATGACTGTGTTTCCCACTCCTGTTTCTCTGCAGGTCGTGGAGGAAGAGGCCGAGGCAGACGAGGAGGGTTTACGAGATTGTTTTCTTCAGGTGCTCAGTCATCTCATACTTATCTGTAAACAAGCAGTGAAATGTTAGTGGAGTGCCTGAACAACTATAAGGTTCCTGTTGTAACGGTGTCACTTTGGCCTCTTAATAACTGAGATGTTTTACTGACTGAAGTGAATGGGGAAACTGAAAATTCAGAAACATTGGTCACTGATCCATGACCATGAAGCTGTGATCCAAGTAGGGTGAAATTATTCCACCACTGAAGCATGCAGAGCTGTAGCACTTAGTCCCTGAGCCCACTGACTGTTGCCCTCATGAAAGTGAATCTGCCCTGAAGAAGCAGCGCTTCAGTCAGATCAGCAGGCCTGTGGGTGGGTGACCCCTCCTCCAAGCAGGAGTTTAAAACTAATGTACAGATGAGGAGACAGAAATCAGAAGGCAGGCAGGTTTTCCAGCATACGAGGAATTTGTTTTGGTGCAAAACAGTCAACAGAGAAGGAAAAAAATCTAATCAAAGTTTAAAGAAACAAGTGCTGCAGGACAGGAAACGTACACTGAAAATAAAATGAAATATTTTCAATGAAGATGTGAAAACATATTAAAGAAAAAATATAAATGTATCTAGAACAAACTAACCTTTGACCTCTGTTTGTAGGTGGTGATGAGAATGGGAGCGGTGAGTAGTGACAGTGTGACAGTAACAGGAGTCAGGCAGCCGTGACACAGTCCTTACAGTTGCTGTTGTTTACAGATGTGGACAGCTGGAACAACACAGGAGCAGAAAGAGGTGGACTCAGAGGTAGAGGAGGTCGAGGTGAGGCATGAACTGTAACTCACTCTCCCACCACACAAACAACATATTTATCAGAGTTACCTGAGACACATGTTTAACACAGAGCAACAAAATGTTCAGAGGAAGTTGTGTGTCTGTGTTTTTGTGTCTGCACTGCGGAGGTGTTGCACTACACCTAGTTAATACCAAACTCCTCTTGGAGGAAGCAGCTGTTGTCAGGACTCAAACACTTATCAAAACATTCAAACCACAATCAGTACAGGTAAGCTGGAGACAGGTGTGGGCTTCTCCCATTCAACACTGAAACACTGTGGTGTCCTGACAGTGTGTCTCTCCTCAGGGCGGGGCAGAGGGTTTGGAGCGGACCGCGGTGACTTCAGTGGTAACGTGTTAATGTTTGGCTCTGAGTCAGGTCAGTACAGCTCACCATCAGACCTGTCAGCTGACTGTGCACTTCCTGCTTTACAGGAGGAGATGATGGAGTGTGTGAAAATGGCAGGTGTTCACACACACACACACACACACACACGTTAACATAGAAAAATAAAAACCAGTTTGATTGTGTGAAACATGGATATGATTTCAGCCACTGCACGTGGTGGTGTGTGTTTGACGACTGTGCTGTGCTGTGAGCAGGGTTTAGAGGAGGAAGAGGCAGAGGAGGAGGTTTCAGACCAGGTATTAATTGAACCCTGTAATGAAGTAAAGTGTTGATGTGAGGTGAGTGGACGGTGACTGATGATGATGATGATGATGTGTTGAAGGTGGAGACCAGGGAGGCACAGGAGGCTTTGGAGGAGGTAAATGAGGAATCATCAGACCTTCAGGACGAGTCACTGCTGTTGTGTGTAACTGTTGAACGTTTGGTGTCGTTGCAGGTTACAGAGGAAAAGATGAACAGATCTTTGCTCGAGGTAACAGCAGCTGTTTGGTCATTTACTGACTGATTCAGTTTGGATGTTAAACGTGTGACTGACGTGTGTCTGTGACGCAGGAGACGACAGAGACGCAGAGAAGAAGGATGGGAGTGACAGTGACAGTGAGTTAATGAGTTTAGTCCGTAGCTGTTGAACAGTCTGATTACACCTGCAGCAGCTGGACACCCTCTGCTCTGACCCCCAGGGCCAAAGGTCACCTACATCCCTCCAACCCTCCCTGACGATGAAGACTCCATCTTCGCTCACTACGAGTCAGGCATCAACTTCAACAAGTATGACGACATCCTGGTGGACGTCAGTGGAACCAACCCCCCACAGGCGATCATGGTGAGAAGAGCTGATCGTTAGTTATTGATTAGCAGCTACAGGTCTGTTTCTAAGAGGAGCAGTTTATGGAGCTGATGATCGATGGAGGAGTTAAAGAGTGTCATAGCTTTAAAAGGACAGGACACATATTTGTAGACGACAGCAGACCGACATCGGTCAGCTGATGGGTGACACATGACCTCTCAGCAGGTTGATAAACTGTCTCTCACCTGTAGACTGAACTGATCCCTGAACCTGAACTAGTCAGTGACTCATGACGACACTGAAGCTGTGTGTGTGTTGTGTTCAGACCTTTGATGAGGCAGGACTGTGCGAGTCCCTGAGAAAAAACGTCAGTAAATCTGGTTACGTGAAGCCGACCCCGGTGCAGAAGCACGGCATCCCCATCATCTCTGCGGGCAGAGATCTCATGGCCTGTGCCCAGACTGGATCTGGTAAAACGGTGAGAACAGAATCATCAGCTGACCTGCAGGTCTGTGTGTGGACAGGGTCTAAATGTGTCGTCCTCTCCAGGCTGCGTTCCTGCTGCCCATCCTGCAGCAGCTGATGGCGGACGGCGTGGCTGCCAGTCAGTTCAGTGAGCTGCAGGAGCCTGAGGCCATCATCGTCGCCCCAACCAGGGAGCTCATCAACCAGATCTACCTGGAGGCCAGGAAGTTCGCCTTCGGGTGAGTCCAGACTCAATAAAGAATCATTAAACGCTGAAGTGACACAGACACGGTGCAGGACAGCGACGCCGCTCACCTTGGTTTCCTTTGACTCCTGTAGGACCTGTGTGCGTCCTGTGGTGGTTTATGGTGGCGTCAGCACCGGACATCAAATCAGAGAGATATGCAGGGGGTGTAACATCCTGTGTGGAACACCAGGCAGACTGCTGGATGTCATCGGAAGAGGAAAGGTAAATGAGGTCACAGCTGTCGGTCACGTGACGTTCAGGCTCTGTGTGGCTAATGAGATGTGTGTGCGCTTCAGGTGGGGCTGCAGAAGCTGCGTTACCTGGTGCTGGATGAGGCCGACCGTATGCTGGATATGGGCTTTGAGCCCGACATGCGCCGCCTGGTGGGCTCTCCTGGGATGCCGTCCAAGGAGAACCGCCAGACGCTGATGTTCAGCGCCACCTACCCCGAGGACATCCAGAGGTATGCTTCCTGACGGAGCGCAGCCTTCACTGGTTCACTGTGGACGCCACCGTGCTTTAACTTGTCTGTGTGTCTACAGGATGGCGGCGGACTTCCTCAAGACCGACTATCTGTTCCTAGCTGTGGGTGTGGTGGGTGGAGCCTGCAGTGACGTGGAGCAGACGTTTATTGAAGTTACCAAATTCTCCAAGAGGGAGCAGCTCCTCGATATCCTGAAGACCACAGGTGAAGTGTTTGTGCAGGAAGGATGATTTCTCTGTGATGTAATGATGACCGGTGAGTTTTCTGACTGCTGACGGACCTGCAGCGCAGCTGTCCGGTTACAACCTGAAGGAGTCAGTGAACCGTGAACACACAGGTGAATACAGACTCTGCAGTCTGAGTGAGGAGGTCAAGCTCTGGAGTGGGGCTGCTGGTCTGACGGTCCTGGTCTGGTCCTGGTCTGGTTTGTCTGACGGTCCTGGTCTGGTCCTGGTCTGGTCCTGGTCTGGTTTGTCTGACGGTCCTGGTCTGGGTTGCAGGGACGGAGCGCACCATGGTGTTCGTGGAGACGAAGAGACAGGCTGATTTCATTGCCACATTCTTGTGCCAGGAGAAGGTTCCAACCACCAGCATCCATGGGTGAGTGGTGTGTTCAGGGACCTTTTTTCCCTCCGTCTTAGTGCAGATGGTGATGGGTCATGTGGTCTGGCAGGGACCGCGAGCAGCGGGAGAGGGAGCAGGCTCTGGCGGACTTCCGCTCTGGCAAATGTCCGGTCCTGGTGGCAACCTCCGTAGCCGCCCGTGGTTTGGATATTCCAGATGTTCAGCACGTGGTGAACTTTGACCTCCCCAACAACATCGATGAGTACGTCCACCGCATCGGGAGAACTGGTCGCTGCGGTAACACTGGGAGGGCGGTGTCCTTCTACGACCCAGGTGCTGACGGCCAGTTGGCTCGGTCCCTGGTCACCATCCTGTCCAAGGTAACGAGGGAGCACCTGTAGATCAGCACTCATTGAGCCGGTCTGAGTCTGCACTGACTCACCTGTGGGAGACTCACCTGTGGGTGGGGGCAGGACAGGTCCGTCTCAGCCTTTATTGTGTCTATGATTTGATTGACAGGCCCAGCAGGAAGTGCCCTCATGGTTAGAGGAGTGTGCGTTCAGCGGCTCGAGCGGCTCAGGTGTCAACCCCCCCAGGAGGACCTTTACCTCCACAGACACCAGGAAGGTAACAGGGTCCACTGTCCTGAGTCTGAGTGGGTCACTGTGTTCTCTGTGTCCTCACTGAGTGTCCTCACACTGTTCTCTGTATCCCCACTGTGTTGTCTGTCCTAACTATGTGTCCTGTGCCCTCACCGTGTGTCCTCACTGTGTCCTTTGTATCCTCACTGTGTCAATTCAATTCAATTCAATTTTATTTGTATAGCGCCAAATCATAATATACATTATCTCAAGGCACTTTACAGGGTAAGGTCAAGACCTTACTTTGTTACAGAGAAAAACCCAACAGTTCCCACAACGAGCAAGCGCTTGGCGACAGGGGGGAGGAAAAATTCCCTTTTAACAGGAAGAAACCTCCAACAGAACCGGGCTCAGGGTGGGCGGCCGTCTGCCTCGACCGGTTGGGTTTAGGGGAAGATAGAAAGAGGGGGAGGGGGAGGAGAGGGGAGAGAAGAGAGAGAGACCAGGAACAGCTGTGTCGGTAATGGCGTTATTAATAATAAAGACAGGTAATAGTAATAGTAAAGATGAGTAGTGGTGGATCTGGATCCTGCTGCTCCCGAGGCAGAGATACCTGCAGAATGAGGACAGAGAGAGGGAGAGAGAGGAGAAGCACAAACTACGGGAGAGAAAAGGAAACAAAGTTAATGGCATGAAGTCATCGAGAGAGAGAGGGGGAGAGAGACAGAAATAGGGAGAGAGCGCCCAGTGAATCATGGGAATCCCCCAGCAGTCTAGCTCTATAGCAGCATAACTAAGGGATGGGTCAGGACATACCCGAGCCAGCCCTAACTATAAGCTTTACTAAACAGGACAGTTTTAAGCCTGATCTTAAAGGTAGAGAGGGTGTCTGCCTCCTGAACCCACACTGGGAGCTGGTTCCACAGGAGAGGAGCCTGATAGCTGAAGGCTCTGCCCCCCATTCTACTCTTACAAACTCTGGGAACCACAAGTTGACCTGCATTTAGAGAGCGAAGTGTCCTATTGGGAAAATAGGGAACTATAAGCTCTCCAAGGTACGATGGTGCCTGACCATGAATGGCTTTGTAGGTGAGGAGGAGGATTTTAAATTCTATCCTGGAGTTTACAGGAAGCCAATGCAGAGAGGCTAACACAGGAGAGACGTGATCTCGTTTCCTAGTTCCTGTCAGTACTCGTGCTGCCGCATTCTGGATCAATTGGAGGCTTTTTACTGAATTTTTGGGACATTCTGACAATAAAGAGTTACAGTAGTCCAGTCTTGAGGTAACAAATGCATGAACTAGTTTTTCAGCTTCCTTTAGACATAGAATGGGTCTGATTTTAGCAATATTGCGCAGGTGGAAGAAGGCTGTCCTAGAGACTTGCTTTATATGTGAAGTAAAGGACAAGTCCTGGTCAAAAATGACACCAAGGTTTCTGACTGTAGCACTGGAGGCCAAGGTGATGTCATCCAGAGTCAGTATATTATCACATAGTGTATCTCTGAGGTGTTTTGGGCCAATTACAATAACTTCAGTTTTGTCTGAATTTAAGAGTAAGAAATTACTGGTCATCCAGATTTTTATGTCCTTAAGACAGACCTGAAGCTTGGCTACCTGGTTAGTCTCACCTGGCTTCATGGATAAGTACAGCTGGGTGTCATCTGCATAACAATGAAAATTCATCTGGTGCCTCCTAATAATGTTTCCCAGAGGAAGCATATATAGACTGAAGAGTATTGGTCCTAGCACAGAACCTTGTGGAACTCCATGACTGACTTTAGTTATGATAGAGGAGTCATTATTAACATGAACAAACTGGAGTCTATCTGACAGATATGACTTAAACCAGCTTAGTGCGGTTCCTTTGATGCCGACCATATGTTCTAGTCTCTGTAATAGAATCTTATGATCGATGGTGTCAAATGCGGCACTAAGATCTAGTAGGACAAGTACAGAGACAAGTCCATTGTCTGAAGCTATGAGGAGATCATTGGTAACCTTAACCAGAGCTGTTTCTGTGCTATGATGGACTCTAAAACCTGACTGAAAATCTTCAAACAAACCATTCCTGTGCAAATAATCACATAACTGGTTTGCAACGACCTTCTCAAGGATTTTGGAAATAAAGGGGGGGTTGGATATAGGTCTATAATTGGCTAAAACGTCAGGATCAAGAGTAGGCTTTTTAAGTAGAGGTTTAATTACTGCAACTTTAAAAGCCTGCGGTACATAACCAGTTGATAAAGATAAGTTAATCAGACTTAATATAGAGGTGTCAAGTAAAGGAAAAACCTCTTTGAACAACCTTGTTGGAACGGGGTCAAGAAGACAGGTTGATGGTTTAGATGATGAAACTGTTGAAGTGAGCTCAGGGAGATGTACAGGAGAGAAACAGTCAAAATATAAGCCAGTTACAGTGGACTCTGAGGCTGCTGAACTGGACAGTACATCTGAGCCAGCTGTGGGGAGGAGATGGTGAATTTTTTCTCTAACAGAGACAATTTTATTTGTAAAGAAGCTCATGAAGTCATTACAACTGAGGGCTAAAGGTATAGATGGATCAACAGAGCTGTAGCTGTCTGTCAGCCTGGCTACAGTGCTGAACAGAAACCTGGGATTGTTCTTGTTTTCTTCTATCAATGATGAATAATAGGATGTTCTGGCTTTACGGAGGCTTTTTTTATACACCAATAGGCTGTCTTTCCAAGCCTTTAGAGATTCATCCAGGTTAGTAGAACGCCACCTTCTTTCTAGCTTCCTTGAATTTTGCTTTAGAGCTCGTGTTTCTGAGTTGTACCATGGAGCTAGCCTTCTCTGACTCACTACCTTCCTCCTCCTGTCCCCTTACTGTGTGTCCTCTGTATCCTCACCGTGTATCTTCTGTCCTCACTGTGTGTCCTCATTGTGTGTCCTCTGTATCCTCACTGTGTATCTTCTGTCCTCACTGTGTGTCCTCTGTCCTCACTGTGTGTCCTCACTGTGTGTCCTGTCCCCTCACTGTGTATCTTCTGTCCTCACTGTGTGTCCTCATTGTGTGTCCTCTGTATCCTCACCATGTATCCTCTGTCCTCACTGTGTGTCCTCATTGTGTGTCCTCTGTATCCTCACCATGTATCCTCTGTCCTCACTGTGTGTCCTCTGTCCTCACTGTGTGTTCTCTGTCCCCTCACTGTGTATCTTCTGTCCTCACTGTGTGTCCTCATTGTGTGTCCTCTGTATCCTCACCATGTATCTTCTGTCCTCACTGTGTGTCCTCACTGTGTGTCCTCTGTCCTCACTGCGTGTTCTCTGTCCCCTCACTGTGTATCTTCTGTCCTCACTGTGTGTCCTGTCCCCTTACTGTGTATCTTTTGTCCTCACTGTGTGTCCTCATTGTGTGTCCTCTGTATCCTCACCATGTATCCTCTGTCCTCACTGTGTGTCCTGACCGTGTATCTTCTGTCCTCATTGTGTGTCCTCTGTCCTCACTGCGTGTTCTCTGTCCCCTCACTGTGTATCTTCTGTCCTCACTGTGTGTCCTCACTGTGTGTCCTCTGTCCTCACTGCGTGTTCTCTGTCCCCTCACTGTGTATCTTCTGTCCTCACTGTGTGTCCTGTCCCCTTACTGTGTATCTTTTGTCCTCACTGTGTGTCCTCATTGTGTGTCCTCTGTATCCTCACCATGTATCCTCTGTCCTCACTGTGTGTCCTCTGTCCTCACTGTGTGTTCTCTGTCCCCTCACTGTGTATCTTCTGTCCTCACTGTGTGTCCTCATTGTGTGTCCTCTGTATCCTCACCATGTATCTTCTGTCCTCACTGTGTGTCCTCACTGTGTGTCCTCTGTCCTCACTGCGTGTTCTCTGTCCCCTCACTGTGTATCTTCTGTCCTCACTGTGTGTCCTGTCCCCTCACCGTGTGTCCTCACCGTGTGTCCTCACTGTGTGTCCTGTCCCCTCACCGTGTGTCCTCACTGTGTGTCCTCACTGTGTGTCCTGTCCTCTCACCGTGTGTCCTCACTGTGTGTCCTCACCGTGTGTCCTCTGTCCTCCTTGCAGGGCAGCTCCTTCCAGGACAGCAGTGTGAGGGTCCAGACGGCTGCTCCGGCTGCAGCTGATGATGAAGAGTGGGAGTAGAGGAAGATGAGCAGCCACACCTGCGCTGACCTGAGTTGTTTTCTTTCAGGTGTTCAGCTTGTTGTCGTTTTATCGCAGGTTTTGTTTCAGTGTAAATAGTTGTAGATAAACTAGTCCCAGGCTGGACGTAAATGTTAAACGGGATGAAAGCAGATCTTCGGTCAGGTCTGTCAACTCTTCACTGACTGTTGCGGAAAGTTTTTCTTTTTTTTATTCATTTTTTAATCATTAACACGGTTGTGTCTGACCAACAGTCAAAGCTAAAGACTCACATTTGAAATGTGTTTTGTTTTCGGGAGAAAGATCACCAATAAATAAAATGTGTTGAAAGCAAAGTCTGCTCTTGTCCTGTGTGACGTTTGCCAGCTCGGTACCTGGAGAACGAAGTGAACCTCCAGAGCTCCCGTAGATGAAGTGTCTCGCTGCTGGTTCAGAGGTCTGGGTGTTGATGGGAGGAGTGAGGTCAGGTTCTGATGCTCTGGGTGAACATCAGTATTTTAAACACGATAAACCCTGAATTTGTATGGCTGCTGTCATCTCCATGGCAACAGTTCGCGAGGCAGGAGTTATTAGACTGGGCACATGAAACCATTCAAGAAAACATTTATCTAATTCACTATTAAACATTGATCATGGAAGGTAATCAATACTGATGACGTCAGACGGAGGATAACGACAATTTATACAGGATGGAATAAAGTGCAACGTAAATTAAAGATGAAATAAAATATTCATACACAACCAGATATCCTCCTCTTCCTACAGCCCCGCCCACCTCATGTACGTCATCGCGACAGGAGCAGTCTGATTGGTTAACTTCGTGTTTCCCGTTTCAAACTTGTGTTTCAACCGGAACCAGAAGAAAACAAACGAAGCCGTGGATGGAGAAAGTCCCTCAGACCTGCAAGCTGAAGAAGACCGTATCCTCTGTCTGAAAGCACAGGAGGAGCTGGGTCTGGACGGCAGAGGAGTTAGCAGGAGGAGTTAGCAGGAGGAGTTAGCAGGAGGTGCTAGCAGGAGGAGTTAGCAGGAGGTGCTAGCAGGAGGAGTTAGCAGGAGGTGCTAGCAGGAGGAGTTAGCAGGAGGTGCTAGCCTCGGAGTTGGTGAAGCTTTTAACCATGAAAGCAGCAGCTAAACACAAGGTAAGACAGCAGTCAACTTAGTAAGTTAATAACTATCACAACTCGCTGTTGTCCGGGGGTCGACAGCAGCAGAGATGTTGAGCTGGCTTGAGCTGCTGTGTGGCGGCTACAGGAGTCACCTCAGTCCCTGTTCTTGGCAGACTGCCGCATACTGAAGTCACAGTTTGTATTGATCTGTTATTCTTGTTGTAGAGAGAAAAGCGATGTTACACAGGAAATTACACAGCTGTAGTTTATTTGTCGCCTTTTGTAACGTTAGTCTGATCTGTTACACGACTTCATGTGTGTTATACTAATCACATTTTCTCCAGTCACATAATGACCTGACTCCATGATAGTGTGCGGACCAGAGGTTAGGGAGGACGATTCACAGTCCTCACCTAAAACACTCATCTCTGTCAGGGACGCATCCACCACAGCCGACCTGGCTCCAGGGCAACAACACAAAATATAGACTGACCAGATGTTCAGACTGTCCAGATGTTTCAGACCATCCAGATGTTTCAGACCGTAGACTGACTAGATGTTCAGACTGTAGACTTACCAGATGTTCCAGATGTTCAGACTGTAGACTTACCAGGTGTTCCAGATGTTCAGACCGTAGACTGACTAGATGTTTCAGACCATCCAGATGTTCAGACCATAGACTGACTAGATGTTCCAGATGTTCAGACTGTAGACTTACCAGGTGTTCCAGATGTTCAGACCGTAGACTGACTAGATGTTCAGACCGTAGACTGACTAGATGTTTCAGACCATAGACTGACTAGATGTTCCAGATGTTCAGACCGTAGACTGACCAGATGTTCAGACCGTAGACTGACTAGATGTTTCAGACCATAGACTGACTAGATGTTCCAGATGTTCAGACTGTAGACTGACTAGATGTTTCAGACCATCCAGATGTTCAGACCGTAGACTGACTAGATGTTCCAGATGTTCAGACTGTAGACTTACCAGGTGTTCCAGATGTTCAGACCGTAGACTGACTAGATGTTCAGACCGTAGACTGACTAGATGTTCCAGATGTTCAGACTGTAGACTTACCAGGTGTTCCAGATGTTCAGACCGTAGACTGACCAGATGTTCAGACCGTAGACTGACTAGATGTTTCAGACCATCCAGATGTTTCAGACCGTAGACTGACTAGATGTTCAGACGTAGACTGACCAGATGTTCTAGATGTTTCAGACCGTAGACTGACTAGATGTTCAGACCGTAGACTGACCAGATGTTCCAGATGTTCAGACCGTAGACTGACCAGATGCTCCAGATGTTCAGACCGTAGACTGATGGCTGTGTTGCAGGTGCTGACCTCAGGGAGGCTGACAGGAGGCCGAGGGCAGCTGAGCAGAAGACGGTGAGTGGACCGACCTGTGTTCCTGGTAGATCCTCATGAAGAACCCTGTGTGTTCCTGTTTGCTCGTCCTGACTCTTCCTCTGTCTCGTCCTGTCAGAGTGAGTCCACATCCTGGACCAGCAGCCTGCCCTGAGCCGGCCTACTCTTTGTACTCCACGGACTCAGAAGACCAGGTAGTGAAGTGAGCTGGTTCACGGTCATATTGAGCAGAATGATGGGGAGGGGAGGCACAGACTCCAGTTAGTAGACCCCCCAGACCCCACCCACCAGACCAGCTCCTGTACCCCATATAATATGAACCAAACTGAGCAGGTGTCATCGGCGTCAACACAACAGAGTGGACAGGTGACACAGGTAACACTGGAGCAGGAAGTGGAAGTGATGCTCAGGTGTGCTCTGTCCTCTCAGGTCACTGCCCTTCATCAGGGTCTGGACCGCTGTGCTGCCTTGCTCGGTGGCATCCTCCAGGCTGATGAGGCAGGTGAGAGTCGTTATCATCATCATCATAAATACAGCAGCCAATAGTTTTTAAACAATGAGCTCATCAATTGATTAGTTTACTCTGTGTGTGTGTGTGTGTGTGTGTAAAAGTCCCACCCAGCCCTCCTACGGCAGTGTCAGGTGGAGCAGCTAAATCCAGACCATCCACCTCAGTGAGGACGAAGACCATGAAGAAACCACAGAGGAAGACAGGTGTGTGTGTGTGTGTGTGTGTGTGTGTGTGTGTTTACATTAAATCACACTTCGCTGTGGTCCGGCTGTGAATCCTCTGAGTGGGATCCTGTGTGGACCACATTCTGGTTTGTGTCAGTAACAAGATCCTGGTTTCTCTCCAGTCCAGAAGAATCCTCCTTCACGTCAGCGAGGACCAGGGACCACAAGTCCAAGACCAGCACCTCGGTCTCCAGCTGCTCACTCAGGAGTGAAGCTGCATCCACCTCAGAAACCAGTTCAGACCCCGATGCAGTCTCACCCACGTTCTTCACACAGCCAAAGGCCTCAGCACCTCTCCACCCCCCACCCATCCCAGTCCCAGACCTCCAGATCTCCATCCCAGTCCCAGACCTCCGTCCCTCCATCCCAGTCCCAGACCTCCGTCCCTCCATCCCAGTCCCAGACCTCCGTCCCTCCATCCCAGTCCCAGACCTCCAGATCTCCACCCCAGTCCCAGACCTCCGTTCCTCCATCCCAGTCCCAGACCTCCAGATCTCCATCCCAGTCCCAGACCTCCAGATCTCCACCCCAGTCCCAGACCTCTGTCCCTCCATCCCAGTCCCAGACCTCCAGATCTCCACCCCAGTCCCAGACCTCTGTCCCTCCATCCCAGTCCCAGACCTCCAGATCTCCACCCCAGTCCCAGACCTCCGTTCCTCCATCCCAGTCCCAGACCTCCAGATCTCCATCCCAGTCCCAGACCTCCGTCCCTCCATCCCAGTCCCAGACCTCTGTCCCTCCATCCCAGTCCCAGACCTTCGTCCCTCCATCCCAGTCCCAGACCTCCGTCCCTCCATCCCAGTCCCAGACCTTCGTCCCTCCATCCCAGTCCCAGACCTCCGTCCCTCCATCCCAGTCCCAGACCTCTGTCCCTCCATCCCAGTCCCAGACCTTCGTCCCTCCATCCCAGTCCCAGACCTTCGTCCCTCCATCCCAGTCCCAGACCTCCAGATCTCCACCCCAGTCCCAGACCTCCGTTCCTCCATCCCAGTCCCAGACCTCCAGATCTCCATCCCAGTCCCAGACCTCTGTCCCTCCATCCCAGTCCCGGACCTTCGTCCCTCCATCCCAGTCCCAGACCTTCGTCCCTCCATCCCAGTCCCAGACCTCTGTCCTCCTGTCTGTGGTCCAGTCCTCTTCTCGCTCAGACCAGCTGCCTCTCTGTCAGCCTGACTTCCTGTCTGTGCCTGAAGCTCCGCCCACACCCTGTGACACAGAGTGTGATGTAGAGGAGGAGGAGGGGGAGGAGGAGCCTGTTCCTGTGAGGGACATCAACACCCAGAGCTCTGCCACAGACACACACACAGCTGTCAGACACACACTCTCTCATGTACACACCAGTACCAGGAAGACCAGAAACACACACCTGGGGCCTGTTCAGACTGAAGTCACCCAGAACACACAGAGCAGGGAGACCTGCAGAGCCGAGACAGTCCAGTACCTGTTGGGAGAACTCAAGGCTCTGATCGCTGGACGAGGTAACCAGTCTGTCCTACACCTGTCCCGTTAGCTCACAGGTAGAGCTGGACCTAGAGCTCCAGGACTCAGTCTGAGTCTGGACCTGGACCATCACAGAACTTATTGTTGTTTCTCTGGTTACACCCAGATGTTCTCAGACTCAGTTAGATCAGATGCTGTTGTCATGGATGCAGTGAGACAGGATGCTGTCGTCATGGATACGACCAGTTCAGGGATCTCAGCCCTGTAGACCAAAAGATATTGATGGATCTGTGTGTGTGTGTGTGTGTGTGTGTAGGCAGTGTAGCAGAGAGGCTGCTCAGTCATCTAGAGCAGACTGTGTCCTCACCACTGATGAACACTGGGACTGAAACTGATCCAGACATGAACCAGAATATCAACAGGTAACACACACACACACACACACACACACACACACACACTGTACCTTAGCTTTCCCTTTAGGTTTCACACATGGACCCTCACTAACTGGTGTGTGTGTGTCAGACAAGTGGTGATTCTGAACCAGCAGTTCAAGGAGAGAGAGCGACAACAGAACATGGAGACGCTCTGTAACTCAGAGGGTAAGTGTGTGTGTGTGTGTGTGTGTGTGTCTTTGAGACAAACTTCAGACCAGTTTTCTGACAGTGTGTGTGTCTCTCCACAGTGACTGTCCTGCAGCAGCAGCTCAGTGCTGCTCGGGCCAGGCTGCAGGATCTGCAGGGAGACCTGACAGGACTACGGGAAGCCCTGCAGGACAAACAGAGAGAGAACACAGTCCTCAGGACAGGTTTGGTCTGACATCTGAGATCTGGATCTGGATCAGTCCACCATCCACAGACCCTCACCAGTGAAGACCTGATGAGGCTCTGCGGACCTCAGTCTGACTGATAACAGCCAATATCAATAATCAATCAGTGTCAAACATTTTAATCAGCCAGTGCACACACCTGAGATCACCTCACCTGTGTGTGTGTGTGTGTGTGTGTGTGTGTAGAGTTGGCAGCAGCCAGAAGCAGTTTGGTGGAGAGTGAGCGAGAGAGGAGTGAGTTAGCCTCACTTGCCCAACAAAGACTGGAGGAGATAGGAAACCTGAACAGGTATGTGTGTGTGTGTGTGTGTGTGAGACTGCAGCAGGTGACTGTTAGGTCACAGTTAAGCCCCTCCCCTCTCTGTTCCAGGATCCTTCAGAGTCAGGACTCGTCAGATTCTCTGACACTTGTTGACGGTTCAGTGTCGGACTCAGAGACCGGCCCTGAACACATCACTCAGTACCTGAGGTCTCTGGACCAGCTGGGTCCCAACCACACTATGAGAGAGAGCGGCACCCTGAACCTGAACCCAGTCCGCCTGAGAGACCCAGGATCACACACTGAGGCTGACAGACCTGCAGAGACCTCAGGTTGTCACCAGAACCCCCATCTGGACCAGTCACATGGTTCAGACGGAGTCCAGTCCTGTGGACAGCGGCCCGAGAGGGAGTGTCGACCGCTGCTGAACTCCACTCTGTCCCAGTGTGAGACGGACTGTTCTGACTGGAGCCTGAGGTCCTGGTCCACCTTTGACACCAGAGACGAGGCCACATTCAGAGATGGTCTGGCAGCTCTGGATGCCAGCATCGCCAGTCTGCAGAAGACCATCCAGCTGGACCTGAGGAGGTGATCCAGACTCAGGTGTTCTCTTTGTTAATTTTGATCTTTATAATGTAAAGTGATATTTAAGAAATATGAAATAAAGCATTTTAAATATTTGCCTTGGTTGTCATAGAGACAGGACAGATTAATAGGTAAACAGGTGAACTGGTGAACAGGAGGACAGGTAGAGGCTTGTAAAACCTTGTCTGTCCAGTTTCTTCTTCTGTGATTGAGACGTGGTGCAGCCAGGTGTTGAAATATTACCATGACAACCAATGATCAATAATGTAACCACAGGGGAAACTGTGACTGTGACTGTCTCCAGGGAACGTACAGTAACTCACATACATGGTCAGTGATCACTTTATTAGGAACAGCACTCTGGGTCCAGGTCTGGAGACTGGACTGAAACCAGGCTGAAGTGGTCCAGAGAACAAACCAGACTCATGACAGCAACGTTTTATCAAACTGCAAAAGGTTTAATATGAAAAGTATCAAACAGGTGAGTCAGGTTCAGACAGGTAGGTGTGTGTGTGTGTGTGTGTGTGTGTGTGTGTGTGTGTGTGTGTGTGTGTGTGTGTGTGTGTGTGTGTGTAGCTCAGTTTATAAGACGACAGCTCTGAGGAAACACATTCATAAATAACTGCATATACAAAACAAACACACAACACATTCCCTTTGGCAGGCTCTATCCACACACACACACACACACTTGTACTTCTATCTTTGTGAGGACACTCATTGACATAATGCATTCCCTAGCCCCTTACCCTAACCTTAACCATCACACCTGAGAGCCTAACCCTGACCCTGACCCTGACCTAAACCTAAACCTAATTCTAACCATAACTCGAAAACCAAGTCTTGACCCTCAACATGTGATTTGAAGGTGTCTCAAAAAGTGAGGACCGGCCAAAATGTCCTCACTTTCCCAAAATGTCCTCACTCTGTTAGTAAAATACTTTTTTGGTCCTTACTATGTAGCAAGTACAAGTACACACACACACACACACACACACACACACACACACACACACACACACACACACACACACACACACACACAGCCCTTAACAGTGCAGACCAGCAGCAGTGAGCAGATCAAGGTCGTAAATGTAGGAATACATGAGGGGTGGGGGCCGATCCTCCTCAGACTGTGGGGGCTGACCCTGTGTGTTTAGGAGCTGTGGTGGAGGTGGGCGGAGCCGACCACAGCCCACCTGTGTCTGCCGTCACTCAGCTCCTCCGCCGTGTCTCCGAAGCCGTGGTAGTGTCCATAAAACTGGAAGTCCCCGGGGTCCGCTCCCATCAGCCCCCCCCAGGCTGGCCGCTGGGATACGCAGGTGCTGGGGCTCCCGCTCAGATGCAGCGAGCCGCACATGTCGGCCGAGGAGCGCCGAGTCGACCCCGCTGCTGCCAGCTGATTGGCTGTAGGGGGGGTCGCCGAGGAGAGGTGTGGGGGTGGGACGGGCTCGCTCTGGGCGGCGCAGGGCCGAGTGTGATGATGGCCGGTGATGAAGGCTCTGCTGTGATCATCTGCTTTTGAAGACAACATGAAGAGTGAAGCTGTGGAGGAGGCGCTCCGCCTCAGGTGTGATGATGTCAGAGTCTCACCTGAGCTCAGCTCCACGGTCATGCTCTCCTCCTCCTCACCTGCACTGAGGTGCTTCTGCAGTAGCACATCTGGAGCAGGACACAGACAGCCACATGTGAATGACATCATACAGATGTGCAGAGGCATTTAATCGGATCAGTTCACTGGTGCAGCTGCAGTCAGGTGGTCAGGGTGCTGACAGCCTCAGTTATAGTCTCAGAAGCAGCTGGAGGAGGAGCCGGACCCCCCCCAGTGTAGTGTACAGAGAGCGTGTATCTTACTGTCCCCTCTCCTGGCTCTCTTCTCCAGTCCTGACTCCACCACCGTCAGCAGCCTCTTCCTCTGACCACAGGGGGCGTCCCCGCCCTCATGGAGCGCGCTCAGCTGCTGCAGCTGCTTCTGGGCGCTGAAGATGAAGCGGGAACAGTCGAGGAAGCCGTGAGCGCGGGCCAGGTCTGCCGCCGTCTGCCCACTGGTGTTCCTTAAACTGAGGAAGAGGAGGAAGGAGTGAGACGTCACAGCGTGTCATTTCTGACTGAGCTCATTAACATAATCAGGCTGCATGTTGCAGGGAGAGCTGATCAGCTGCCTTCATCACACCTCAACATCCTCATCAGCTGGTCCTGACAAACTCCCTCTGCAACACTGATCAACATCTAACACTGACTCGACTTCATGTTACTCTGACGAACATCTGTAATTACTGCTAATTACTTTAAACTTTTATGGCCAAAGATAAAAAGTGACTGAGGTTTGTTCTCTACAGTGACAACATGATAATAAAGGTCATTTCAGACCAGTCATAACATTAGTCATTAAATCCTCTCTGACATTTGATGAAACGTCTCTGAACCAATCATCACATTTGATCTTCATCGTCCTCAGCACCAGACAAGGTGAAACGTTTTCATTCAAACAGGACGACTGGTTATTGAAGGTTCAATCATCTGATTTCACTACGTGACAGAGTGATGGACAGTCTGATACAGTCACTGCTCTGAGCTCTGAGACCTGGACCAGCAGGGCCCGCAGCTAAAACCAGTTCAGATCCACTCACAGGTTCCTCTGTAGACTGTTTGACTCTGAACAGCTGAAACATGACTCTGCTGTTTTCAACGCATCACGGATAAACTGTGTTTGATGCTGTGTGAATATTAGTTCACAGATCAGGCTGATGACACACACTGATTCCAACACTGTCACATGATAAAGTGTGAAACTGGCTGGAAGTGTAAAATGGTTTGTGAAGGTTTTGGGTTCAGGGTGGTGCAGTGATCAACACCTCAGAACCAGTCACCAGCCTCCAGGTGTGAACTGAAGCTGAGAGCTGCAGTTCCTCTAACAACCACCAGAGTCTGGCTCCAGCAGTGAGTCAGTCCCACAGACTCCCATGTTCAAATGTCTTTACAGCAGAAAGAAACATGTTTACAGCCTGGTACAGAAACTGTTCTGCTCTCTAGAGATCATTTCCTCCTTCATGACACCTGTAGCTGAATTTATACAACTCACCTGTTCACATTTTATTAAGGACTGAAGTGATGTAGAGCTGAGGGCGTGGCCTCTGACAGGTGTGTGTGGTCACAGGTGTGTAGCTGTCTGCTGGTGTCAGCTGGTTCAGTCAGTGAAGGGGACCTCTGTGTTTGTGGTGTCGGTTCTTCAGGTGATTTGACTTGTTGACGTCTGAGCTCCTGTTTCTACAGGTGAGTCAGCTGCTACTGTTTTATTTATGTTAGCTCTGATTAGCAGGTATCAGTGTCTGAGCTCACTACACCTGGACTGTTAGCTTAGCTCGTTAACTAGCTACTTAGCCAGCTCATGAATTAGCCTTGGGTGAGCCAGCAACAAGCCCAGCTGTGCTAACGATGCTAATGATGCTAACAGGCGCGTACCGCTACTAAACCGCCGTTCACCGAAGGCTCCACTCGCTCCTCCTCTTTGACCATATTTGGATTCGCTGGGGGTGGAGGACTCCGCCGCTGCCAAGATGGCGACGACGGAGCGGCCTCAAAACCACTCCTCAGAAACCTGCGGGTGACGTCACGGAGGCGACGACCATCTTTATTTCCAGTCTGGTTGAAACCTGGTCAAACGTGTTCTCCCACAGAACCGAATATAGATAAATCATTGATTAAGATCAGCTGTTTTTGATCAGCGGAGTCTGGTCTGGTGTTGAGAGAAGATTCAGGTCCCTCACAGTTCACTTCAGTCCTGAACCCGCTTCAGAACTGTCCTTTTACTGCCCTCTTCTGAGCTTTCAACCACTTTTCATGGTCTTCAACACATGAGGGCAGATGCTATCATGTGACCAGCCTTGCTGATGAAGACAGTGAGATGTGGGTGAAGGCTCAGGAAGTGAAGCAGACTGTAGAGACGCAGGTGTGGTGTTCAGGTGAGAGACGTTTCACTTCCTGAGTCCTTCACGTCTCATCCTCCAGCTGAGCCTGACCTCAGTGTGTTAGCACAGTGTTAGCTATCTTAGCATGCAGGTCAACACATGACTATCATCATCATCATCATCATCAGTGCTGTCTTAGCATGGAAACCAATCACTGCAGGAAATACCTCTCCAGTTTGCCAGCTGCAGAAACTGTAGGAAGCGACAGTGAACGTTCACTGGCTCAACAAAGACGCTGAAAACCGTGTTCAAACTGACACGCTGTAAAACATCAGAACGAGCAGGGTTTGTCTGTCATCCTGTCTTCACACAGCAGGTCAAAATATTAACAGTGTCTCTCTCTCTCACTCACTCACTCTCACACACACACACACACACACACACACACACACACACACTCACTCACACACACACACACACACACACACTTTACTGTGACTAACTGTCACGGTCCCAGAGGCTGAAGAGCTCATGTGGTGCGTTCACTGACACCAAGTCCACATGTTTGATTTCTCCTCAAGTCAGATCCAAATAAAAAAAATTACAGTCCATACAGAATATTACTAAATATTTATTTTTTATATAATTACTATTCCATTTTTATTTCAATTTCATTTAATTTGACTTCATCTAGTTTTTAATTCCACACCAGTCAGAGCTCATGGTTTTAATAATCAATAATTCAGCTGAAATCAAACTGACTGGTTTCAGAGAGAGTGAACACAGTCACATGTTTGGTTAAATAATTTACTTGAATTATAGTTTGTTAAATTATAACAATTATTTAAATAAGCTGGCTGTCAACTTGAAAACATGGCGTTGATTCACACCAAGCAGGACTGAATCAACTTATACTGCATATAATAAATAACACATCTCTAAATAAAAACTTTCAAGTTATTCAACCTACATTTCTGAGCTGATCTCTCATTGACACAGCTGTGCGTGTGGCCCCTGATCTCTGGCTGTTCAGCTCCAGTCTGTTCCTTCTGGACCTCATCTGATACTCCAGACCTGGATCGGGTGTTTGTACCAAACCAGACTGTGTTTTCATTGGTGCCGAGCTGTGAGACAGAGACCAGGAGGGGAGGGAGGCTGTTTCCTCCACCTGTCCACCAGTGGATCATCTGGTCTTTAATCAGCTGATAAAATAACATGATTCAGTTAATTAGAGTCAGACTGTTGATCAGAACCTGAACTGATCTCAGTGTCCATGATGATGATGATGATGAAGGTCTGAGAACAGCTGATACTGGCTCACAGAGGTCTGACAGTGTAAACACACACATGAGCTTTTCTGCCTTTATAAAACACCACAGAGTATGACAACAGTTTACGTGCTGAAGGACGCGCACACACACACACACACACACACACACACACACACACACACACACACACACACACACACAACATCACTGTGAACTGTAGTAAATATGACTCAGTCTGAACCCATCTGACATCAGCTGTAGGGAGGAGAACAGCCAATAAAACACCTGGAATATTTCTACACTCCAGGTCCAGGTGTGTGGGAGGAGATCAGCGACTAACACAACATCCTGTCAGGTGTTGTCAGGTTAACACACCTGGTGGTGAGGTGCTCTGATGAAACCTCTGTAGTTAATACACTGATGTGATGTCATCAGCTGCTTACATCGTAAACATCAGCCAGTGTGTTCGATGTCACTTCCTGCTGTGTTCTGATTTGCTGGTTCGTAGCCGCGGTCATTCTGAGACTCAGTCAGGACTGTGATGCTGGTCTCTGGTCTCCAGAGCTCAGACTCAGCTGTGCCTCACAGTAAGATCCAGGACCAGGACCAGGACATGAGCCACATCTGCTGTGACTTGTCTTTAGTAGTGTAACTGTAGTCTTGGACAGGTGATGGGTTCAGGGTCTGTAACATTTAAAGACAGGTACCGTGTCACTGATCCAAATCCACAAACCTGCTCCCAGATCAGCATCAACAGTCTGACCTCAGCCCATCGACGCAGCAGTGGTCTGGAGGAGGACTGGGCTCATCCTGAATGAATCTTCACCGTGTTGTCTCATGGTTAAATCTCCTCCATCATTATGAGGCACATTCACTCACAGTGAACCAGTTTCCTCCCAAACAGCTGATGTGACACGAGCAGAGAAACACTGACACCACAGCAGCAGAGTCGACGGTGTCAGCAGCCAATCACAGGCCACCGCTCAGTGTCTTTCATGTCTGATTGACTTGATGTTAGATTCTGATCAAACAGGAGATGCAGCAGCAGGTAGAGCTAGGTCGCTGTTTGACTGATTTACTGACTGATGGCTGACACACACTGAGACCACACAGCAAACACGGCTGCTGTGGTTCACACTGAGCATGACAGAGCTGCTGCGCCTGCACGCAGGTCGCGCTGCACCAGACTTACTGTGGTTTAGCTCCTGCTATCAACAGCACCTGGATACACTCCAAGCTACCTGAGCGGGCCGCCTTGTGGATGGGAGCCTCACCTGCAAAGTCCTGGAAACACGACGTAGAGCTCCGTCAGTAAAGGTAACAGTGAAGGCAGCATGACGCAGCAGTGATGGTGCGCTCAGGTGTCGCTCACCTGCCGGTTGACGTCAGCTCCGGCCTGAGTCAGCCACACTACGCAGTGAGGGTGTCCTCCAAACGCCGCCGTGTGCGTCGGTGTCTGGTTGAAGCGGCTGGTCACAGAGTTCACCTGACAACCCAGCTGCACAAGGTGCACCACACACTCCAGCTGTGAGCAGAACAGAAACATCTGCTGGTGAAGTGTCAGGCACAGTCTTCAGGTGTGAACAGATTCACCTGTGCAGTGAGAGGGGCTGGTGTAAATGAAGCAGCAGGCTGTGCTCATGTTGAGAGGTGTACCTGAGTTTTACCTGTGATAAACATCAGGTTTAACATGATGCATTCAGGTGCAGCCCTGTGGAAAGTTAATTTTGATGTTTACAGTGTCACGCACTGTTTCAGGTGAGAGCTGTAAGGACCCTTGTGACATGTTATCATGTCCTGAAGCTAAGGTTTTCTCTTTCACGTCATAAAACACACACTTCCTGGTTGCCTGGGGATGTTTTGGCGCCTGAATTTCTATTGGCTCCTCTGGAACCAATGGAAATGTTGTGGCTCCTCACTTTGTTTTTTCGCCCTGAAAACTTTATTGTACAGTAACAATGTGACAAACTGTGTTAGCGCGGGAGCCCACGCTGACAGCTCGTTAAACATCGGCCTGCTCAGGTGGCGCCTGCTGCTGTTTCCCGCCACGTTAGTTACTGGCGTGGTTCAGGTTGACTGCAGGCACTGAAAGCAGCGGGTTACTGTAGACAGGTTACGTCTCCACACGACAGGAACCATCGCCGACAGCTTCAGCCTGTAGGAAGATTACCTGCCGCCAGGTGAACCTCTTAGCCTGCCTCGTGTCGTCACCCTACCTGTCCGTGGTGAGCAGCCCAGTGCAGGGGGGTCCAGCCGCAGCAGGAGTCCTCCGCGGCCAGATGGTCCGGGAGCTGCCGTGACAGAGAGACCAGGGCGCCCACATCTCCATCCCGGCAGGCGCGGTGGATGGGGAACCGGCGGATGAACACCTCATCCCGGGAGAAGTCGGTCTCTTGTCCCGCAGACATGAAGGGACCCTGGCTGACGGACACGGTCCTGTCCCGCGGTCCCGGGCCCATAAAACGGGCTGAACCGTTCAAACACAAAGGAAGCGGGGATGAGCCTGTCTGCCCGGCGGGAGGGCCGCAAAACCCGGACTGGATCGCATCGGGGCGTCCGGCTTGTTGTCCGCGGTTCGGGATAAAAAGCGGCCGGGAACTCCTTCAGCCGTCGTGCCCCCTGGAGGTCGGTAGAAAACTTTGAAAGATACAAGTAAGTTAGAGGATTATAGTTTTATTATGATTAACAAGTGAGCAACAGCAGGCTAATTAACACGGAGACGTCATAATGTTGTTATGGTGCCAGGCTACAGTGTAAGTGGCGGTTTATTGATGCTAAGATAACCGCTAATGCTAACAGCCCCACAGGGAGAGCAGCAGAAGAAGAAACACCGACCACAAGATGTCAGCCTCGTTGGGCGGGAAACCGCTGGCTCAGAGTCACGGAGCAAAGGTAAGAGCAGCTGCTCAATGCAGGATGACGGCCCTCAGGCACCCAGGTCAAAGGTCAGCAGCGTGTTTAAAGAGACAGAAGCAAGAGGAGTAAGTGAAGGTAAATCTGAAATGAAGATTACAGAGACAGCTGAACTGGGGGGGTGAGACTCTCACTGTCTAAGACCTGGGCTGCCGTCAAAAAGTCAAAACCATCTCCTTTCCTGACCACTCGGAAGGAAACCGTCACGAGGTCAAGGACAGATTGAAGGAGAGGTAAGAAGGACTTAGGAAAGACAATGGTGATACAGCTTTTTCTCAGGTTTTTTCTTTTACACCAACTTTATTTATAACACGAGAATGATAAACTTTTGGGTAAAAAGACTTTTCAACCACAGCCCAGGTCCTACACCTGTGAGCTGTGAGGGTCGAGGAAGGTGTGCCAGGTGTGGGTGGAACATGAGGAAGAGAGGACGTGACGTCATGAAAGGTAGAGTTCAAAATAAGAGCACACATGTAGAAGCTTTGACGATGGAGAACCAGAGGAGAGGGAGAGATACAGCTCAGAGATCAGCCGCCAGAGGCCGGAGCAGGGGTCAGTTAACAGCGTGGTTCAGTCCATGACCCAAAACAGACCAGACATCAGCAGGAATTATTAATAGGATATGAGTTTAACAGCAGAAGCACAGAGTTAAAGAGCTCAGAGTAAAGTCAGAACAACGTCATGACTGAGGTGAAGGACACACAACCTGGAGGACCGACAACAACAGTGACACATCAGGACTGAGACACAGTGGGGTGGAAACATCCAGCAGCTGGTTGATGGTCGAACATGTGACCTGTGGCACTGTCAGAAGAATAAAACAGAAACTGCAGGACTGAACTGACTCAGCACTGAAACATAAAGACGAGAAAATGTGTCAGTGAAGACATTTTAGGTTTAGAGACCCGGGTCCCTCAGTCCAGCATCAGAGGTGCAGTACTGCTCCTTAAACACCAGGTGTCACCCACCACCAAAGAAGAAGTCTGTGGTTGACCTGTTCAAACCATCCTGCTGTCAGAGGTTACCTGGAGACACAGCCCTCACAGGTGACCTGAGACACTGAGGCTGTAAACTGTCTTATCACTGAAAACCTGAGGAACCAGGTTCCTGTGGGGTGTCAGGGGTCTCACCTCTCAGACCTGTTGTCAGGTCCAGGTCTCTCTGAGGTTCCTCTCTCCTCTTCCAGGACGCCTTTGTCAGAGTGAGAAAGAGAGATTTAGAGAGGCTGACCACAGAGGTGATGCAGCTCAGGGACTTCCTGCCCAGGGTCCTGAACCTGGACCTGACTGAGATGCTGCATCAGGCTCGAACTGCTGAGACAGGTAGGCTGCTGTGAACCTGGACCTGGAGGCGGGAAGGACACTGATGATGATTACATCAATTTATAGGACAATCAGTGTCCTCAGTGGTGAGGTTACCAGCTCACCCAGATGTTTGTAAGGAACCTTAATCCAGATGTGGTGTAAATATGCCTTTGATACAGAGACCAGGTTCTGAACAGCTGAGGTGATGAGAACTACTCTGAGCTCATGTCAAATAAAGGTTTAAGTTTTTTATATCATTAATTACATTACATTATATTATTAATTATATTTTATGTAATTATAACTTATATAATTATTACATTTACATCACTCATTATATTTTATATCATTCATTATATTTATATTATATGTAAACATTGTTATTCACAGACTGGGAGGTGCAGACAAAGAACTGATGTAAATATCAGTAAATTCACAGTGAATTGATGTAAAGAGAGAGCTGTCAGTCAGTAGGACGTTCCTGCTCGTCTCCACTGCTCTCACTGGTTTCAGTGGAACTCTGACAACTCAGCTTGTATTAAACTGAGATCAGACCGATTTATTCAATTCAATTCAATTCAATTTTATTTGTATAGTGCCAAATCATAATATACATTATCTCAAGGCTCTTTACAGGGTAAGGTCAAGACCTTACTTTGTTACAGAGAAAAACCCAACAGTTCCCACAACGAGCAAGCGCTTGGCGACAGGGGGGAGGAAAAACTCCCTTTAACAGGAAGAAACCTCCAACAGAACCGGGCTCAGGGTGGGCGGCCGTCTGCCTCGACCGGTTGGGTTTATCAATTATCTCTGTTCTATGATAATCCAATTAATGATGTTATGTCATTAATAATCCACAAATTAATGTGTTTTTTTCTAAACATTAAACTCAGTTATTTTACAGAAAGTGTGTTAGCGTTAGCATGTTAGCAGGTAGGAGGACTACCACCAAGTCTACACCCTCAGGTCCACTTTATTCACTGTGTGTGTGTGTGTGTGTGTGTGTGTGTGTGTGTGTGTGTGTGTGTGTGTGTGTGTGTGTGCAGTGAAGAAGCAGCTTGTGCAGGAGCAGGAGCAGCTGCGACAGGAGTGTGTGCACCTTCAGTCCAGACTGGACGCAGTTCAGTCTGACTGTCAAAGAGAGAGAGAGGTGAGAGAGGGCAGGTTCAAAGTGTGTGTGCGTGTGTTTCTGTAGGTGTATGTGTACACTGCTCTGAGATCAGAAAAGAGTGGGTCATTTCAGCTAAACAAAAATATCTGCTCTGTTTTACTGACATACAACCATTATTTTACACCTGTGTGTGTGCGTGCACGTGCGCAGGAGAAGCTGCTGTTAAGTGAGCAGCTGTGGCAGAGTGGAGCAGAGCTGCAGCAGCAGGCAGACTTCTGCTCTGGTCTGGGATCAGCTGCCTGCAGTCTGCTGTGGAGCTGCTCCGGCACTGAGGACACGGTCACACGCTGGCTGGTTGATGTGAGTGTGTGTGTGTGTGTGTTACACTCCTCTCACTGACAACCAAGGTAAACAGAAAACATACACAACACAACAGAAGTGTTTCCAGGGGACATTAAACAGTGTTGTACCAGAATGGGACACTTGTATGAATAATAATAAACATACTGAAATATGTGCTGTTCACTGTGTAGAGTCCCCTGGAAACACTTCTGTTGTGTTGTGTTTGCAGCTCACGTGCTGTCAAACTGTGTGTGTGTGTGTGTGTGTGGGGGGGGGGGGGGCAGGGGAAGCTGCAGGCCTTTCTGGCTGTAGCTGCTCAGACTCTGGAGAGCTTTGTCAGGTCTTTGGATGCAGAGCTGAAGACTCAGACTGAGGACCAGGACTCCCAGGAGCACCGGTTTGTGTTGGCTGTGGCTGGAACCATCACCAGTGAGTCCCCAGATCAAACAGTAGCTGATGTTTCAGCGGCTCACAGCGGCTCCAGACCACACGTCCCCCACTCACACTTGTCTTTGTCTCCCACCAACCAGACATAGCGGCAGTACCGTGTGGGCGGGACTTCCTTTCCAGCTCAGCCCCTGCCCTGCTGGACACTCTGATGAAGCTGCTGCAGCTGATGAAGCCTGGTGTCTTCCCCAAGCTGAAGGTGTAGGTGGAGCTGCTGCTGTCACTGAATCTGTGTGTGTCTTTGTGTGTGTGTGTGTCTGTGCTGACCCTGCTCTTGCTGCTGCAGGTTGATGCTGATGGCTCTGTACAACATCAGCATCAGTGTTAAAGGGCTGAAGCTCATGAGTGAGAGCCCAGGACTCTTGCCGCTCATCTGGACGCTGCTGAACGGTGAGGACACACACACTTCACTGATACACAGCGACGACACAACGACACTCCACAGGACAGGGACCAGGGGCCAGCTGCTCAAAAACACCTCAAGTTAAGATTTTGAGTTAAGGTTTCCTTAACATGAAAACAGTTGAATTAAACACACTTAAGTCTAAGAGGTAAGGTTTCCTTAAAGTGTTCACGGAAGTCTTTAAGGTTTTCTCTTATCTTAGTTTAATACTTTAGGAATCACTTGAAGTCAGTTAAACCTTAGTGACCAAACTAAGGTAAAATCTAAAGGTTCCTCTGACTCTGAACTTAACATGATGAGTTTATGATAAATAAAGAACCTGAAGAAGAGAGTTTCAGACCAGGAGACATGAACCACAAGGACCTGGTTCTACATCAGGTCTGACCTCAGGTCAGTTTATGATCAGAATCAGAATCAGAATCAGTTTTATTGCCAAGTATGTTTTCACATACAAGGAATTTTTTCTGGTGATTGGTGCAATTGATCAGCAACAGTGGGGCTCTCTAGCCTTGTTGATGAGGCTAATAGCAGATGGGAAGAAGCTATTTTTGTGGCGAGAGGTTTTGGTCCTGAAGGACCGCAGCCTCCTGCCAGAGGGGAGTGTCTCAAAGAGTTTGTGTCCAGGGTGGGAGGAGTCAGCTACAATCTTCCCTGCACGCCTCAGAGTCCTTGAGGCGTACAGGTCCTGGAGGGATGGAAGATTGCAGCCAATCACCTTCTCAGCAGAGTGGATGATACGCTGCAGTCTGTTATTGTCCCTCTCCGTGGCAGCAGCGTACCAGATGGTGATGGAGGAGGTGAGGATGGACTCAATGATGGAGGTGTAGAAGTTCACCATCATAGTCCTTGGCAGGTTGAACTTCTTCAATTGCCTCAGGAAATACATCCTCTGCTGAGCTTTTTTGATGAGGGAGCTGATGTTTAGCTCCCATTTGAGATCCTGTGTGATGGTGGTTCCCAAGAAGCGAAAATGCTCCACGGTAGCCACGGGGGAGTCACACAGGGAGATGGGGGTGGGTGGGGCTGGGCTCTTCCTGAAGTCCACTATCATCTCCACTGTCTTCAGAGCGTTAAGCTCTAGGTTGTTCTGCCTGCACCAGGTCACCAGACGCTCAGTCTCCCACCTGTAGGCAGACTCATCGCCATCAGAGATGAGTCCAATGAGAGTGGTGTCGTCTGCAAACTTCAGGAGCTTGACAGACTGATGGCTGGAGGTGCAGGTGTTGGTGTACAGGGAGAAGAGCAGAGGAGAAAGAACGCAGCCTTGCGGGGATCCAGTGCTGATGGTCTGGGAGTCAGACACGTGCTTTCCTAGCTTCACGTGCTGCCTCCTGTCAGACAGGAAGTCGGTGATCCACCTGCAGGTGGAGTCAGGCACGCTCAGCTGGGAGAGCTTGTCCTGCAGCAGAGCCGGGATGATGGTGTTGAAGGCAGAGCTGAAGTCCACAAACAGGATCCTGGCATAGGTCCCTGAGGAGTCCAGGTGCTGGAGGATGAAGTGGAGAGCCATGTTGATGGCGTCGTCTACAGACCTGTTGGCTCTGTAGGCAAACTGCAGGGGGTCCAGGAGTGGGTCAGTGATGGATTTGAGATGGGACAGGACAAGGCGCTCAAATGATTTCATGACCACAGAGGTCAGGGCAGATCCGACCAACAGCTCCATGATGATCTATGGTTTTATGTCACATGGTCTTTCTGCTCAGGTGTAGTCCTGGTGTTTCATGTCCACAGATCAGCAGTCACATGATCAGAGGTCACATGATCAGAGGTCACATGGTGTGCCTGATGAAACCTGTGGTGAAGCTCCCCTCAGAACACCAGGAGGATCAGATATCAGCTAACTCTCTACTGTGACCAGCTTCACTAAAGTGACAATGGGTGTAACAACTAATCAATGGTCTCCGTGGAAGACCATTAGGATTTACTGATGTAAAATCACTTTCCCTGCTGGAAATAGGGTGACCATTTCCACAACACCAAAAAGGAGGACATTATGCGGCATATCAATAAATTACTATGGTGTACATAGGACTCTGGTATACTCTCATTTATAGTACTATTGTGAGTGGTTTAAAGATGATGTTTGTGGAACTGAATAGGCTACACAAACATACAGTGGCCGGACAGGGCATTGAAAATCCGGACTGTCTGGCCTAAAGCCGGACGCCTGGTCACCCTAGCTGGAAATACCTCAACTTTTTCCTTAATTAAGTGACTCTCTCAGTTAAGGAGAAAATAAACCTTAAGGGTTAAGTGGAAAACTTAAGGTGTTTTGTGTAACTGGTCCCACCCCCCTCAAGTCAGGACTGGGTCGTAGATTGGGATTAAAGCAGGAAACATTACATGACCTACATGTGTGACGTGGTCCATCAGTGGGTCAGCTGTGTTAGTGGGCGAGTGTATGACAGGGTGGAGGTGGAAATAAAGATGTAAAGGGGAGGAGATCCAGAGATGGAGAGAGACAGAGAACGCTGATCCTGGACGCTCCCTGGAAGGACTAGACAGGTGCGCTCAGGTGCACTGATGTAAACTTGACCTACCAGGACCTGAAGGGACACACAACACACACAAGCAGTGCTGAGGATCTGACACAGGTCTCCAGGCCCTGGAAGAACCGGAGGCCCGACACACTCAGCCTGAGCAAGGCTCCACTGAGGAGCAGCTGGTGTGTGGAGGTTACTACACTGTGTGTGTGTGTGTGTGTGTGTGTGTGTGTGTGTGTGTGTGTGTGTGTGTGTGTTGTGTAGCTGCAGGTGTATGAGACTCAGGTGTGATGTTGTGCAGTGTTGGCTCAGACTCCACAGTCTCTGCAGCTTCGTGGTAGAACTTCGTCTCTGTGTTAGAAACTGCACAGAGCCCAGATCCAGGTCCACATGAGCTGGAGTGTTTGAGACTGAATCACACCTCGCTATGCTGCATCATCATCATCATCATCGTCATCATCATCAGCCTCCAGGCTGGACTGAGTGTGTCCACAGGGAGAGAGCAGTGAAAAATACATCGGTGTTTGTGTTGGAGGTTGAGGTCTCACTGTCTGCAGCTCACACCACTGATAAATCAGCTGATCAACAAAAACATCAATAATCCAGTCGTCACTTCAGTCTTTCTCAATCAATAATGTCAAGTATTATCAGTTTGTAACTGATCATAAATGTGGATTTGATTTGTCACGTGACAGTGAAGTGTGGATAAAACAGGATGTTTTAGGACGTCAGTTATAATGAGCACTTTGTACTGTTCTCTCATCTTATAGGCAATAATCAATGAATCAATGAAAATGATCATAAGCATTACTATGGATGGACCCCTGCAGACTGAGTCCTGTAAGAATCAGGTCCACCTGTCTCCACCTCTGATCTCTGACAGATGGAGACTGGGAGGTGTGTCTCCACTCTCTGCGTCTCCTGCAGTCGCTGCTGCTGGATGAGGAGGTGCTGCTCCTGCTGGGCTCCTCTCTGCTGGATCCAGACCTCCAGGCTCGCGTCAGCCACCTCACCTCTAGCATGGAACCAAGCCTGAGACTGGCTGCCCAGCAGACCCTGGAAGACCTGCAGGTGCTCCAACAGGTACCAGGCTCATCACACCTGTTGTTTTAAACTAAGAATACAGACACTGGTCAAACTGTAATTCAGCATCTCACTGAAGGTGACTGTCACCTGGCTCAGCACCTCCACCTGTTGTGGTCTGGTGCAGTGATGGAGCTTCTCCTCGTCTCTGGTAGTAAAAGCTCTGCAGGCAGCAGAGGATCAGCTGTACGTGACTTAATATGACTTTTATATGTGAGACGTTCACTTAACTCAGAGTGAGAGGATCAATCACCCATACATCGTTCACTCATCCATCCATCCAGCCATCGTTCATCCATCCATTCACTCATCCATCCTCAGACACAGTGGAGAGTTGTTACCATGGAGATATCCTTTTATCTACACTGCTTTATAAAGACAATTATAACGAAACACTGACATGAAATAAGTTAAAATGTAGATGGAGACTGAAGCTCTCAGACTTTTACCTTCAGCAGGTGAAGGTGAAAACACTGCAGTGCCTTGTGGGTAATACTCAGGCTTTTTATTTTGTAAGGGTGTCAGGTTATTGTTAAGTTCTAATTAAAATGATGACTGACTCATTGAGACTCAGACAGTAAACACAGTGTGTTTCCAGGGTTGGGGTGTAAACAGAACAGCCTCTGATGTGGATCCAGCATCTTCAGTCCAGTCCTGGTCCTGAGTTCTCATCCCTTCACAGGAGGTGGTCTCTGTTGAACCTCCACATCAGTAAAACCTTGTTGTTTCCTGTTTGTGTTTCTCCTCATTGAGCATGACACAGGTTTGTTCATATTAAACATGTTTGTTCGCTGTCTTCCTGTTTCCATAGAAACAGCTTTCTGACTGATACAGTGGGTTCAGTATTCAGACTCCTTCACTGCTTACACTCTTCATGATGTTGTACAACTGATTTTAAAAACTCACAATAACAAAGTGAAAACATGTTTTTACAAATTGATTAAAGATCAGTCTGTTGAGAAAGTGTTGAGCCTTTGTGTCTCTGTGGGCAGTTAAAATCACAAACACATCAAACAGAACAAAGTGAGGCGACCTCTCTCCTCACCGCTGATCTCAGAGCAGCTTCAGGATCTGAAGCCTGTCTGTGTCCATCGTGACTGACATCACTGATAACAACCTCCTACATCCTCGTGTCGTCTGATATCACTGATTACAACCAGCTACATCCTCGTGTCGTCTGACATCACCGATAACAACCTCCTACATCCTCGTGTCATCTGACATCACTGATTACAACCAGCTACATCCTGGTGTCGTCTGACATCACCTATTACAACCAGCTACATCGTGGTGTCGTCTGACATCACCTATTACAACCAGCTACATCGTGGTGTCGTCTGACATCACCTATTACAACCAGCTACATCCTCGTGTCGTCTGACATCACCTATTACAACCAGCTACATCCTCGTGTCGTCTGACATCACCGATTACAACCAGCTACATCCTGGTGTCGTCTGACATCACCGATAACAACCAGCTACATCCTGGTGTCGTCTGACATCACTGATTACAACCAGCTACATCCTGGTGTCGTCTGACATCACCTATTACAACCAGCTACATCGTGGTGTCGTCTGACATCACCTATTACAACCAGCTACATCGTGGTGTCGTCTGACATCACCTATTACAACCAGCTACATCCTCGTGTCGTCTGACATCACCTATTACAACCAGCTACATCGTGGTGTCGTCTGACATCACCTATTACAACCAGCTACATCCTCGTGTCGTCTGACATCACCGATAACAACCTCCTACATCCTCGTGTCGTCTGACATCACCGATTACAACCAGCTACATCCTGGTGTCGTCTGACATCACCGATAACAACCAGCTACATCGTGGTGTCGTCTGACATCACCGATTACAACCTCCTACATCGTGGTGTCGCCTGACATCACTGATAACAACCTCCTACATCGTGGTGTCGCCCGACATCACCGATAACAACCTCCTACATCCTGGTGTCGTCTGACATCACCGATTACAACCAGCTACATCCTGGTGTCGTCTGACATCACCTATTACAACCTCCTACATCCTGGTGTCGTCTGACATCACCGATAACAACCTCCTACATCCTGGTGTCGTCTGACATCACCGATAACAACCTCCTACATCCTGGTGTCGTCTGACATCACCGATAACACCCTCCTACATCCTGGTGTCGTCTGACATCACTGATAACACCCTCCTACATCCTGGTGTCGTCTGACATCACTGATAACAACCTCCTACATCCTGGTGTCGTCTGACATCACCGATAACACCCTCCTACATCCTGGTGTCGTCTGACATCACTGATAACAACCAGCTACCTGCTACATACTGAGCTGATCTTTGTCTAATGTGGCGTCAGATTCTCAACATGATCAAACTGTTCGGAGTCTGTCTAACGTCTGATCGAGTGAGTGTAGCTCACTGATGTATGTAGACTCACCATAGTAACAGTGGTCTCATAACGTGAGCAGTGTCGCTGATCCATGAGCATGTGTAATGCTGCAGTGAATAATCCATGAATCTAAATCTGATGTCCTGACTTTAAGATGGAGGTCAGAGCAGCTGACTGTTGGTGTGAACTGACTGACCAGGTGATGTGCACACACACACACAGACCCACACAGGTATGCCTCTTGTTAATTGTACAGCTTTATTGTAAGTTTCTTTGGTCTGGACTTCAGTGATGAGCCTGGTGTCACTGATCCCGGTCTAGACTACAGCACAGGGACTAAGGATGGGGGGGGGCAGCAGAGGACTGATGAAAACCTGGAACATGTTTGAACTCCAGTCATCTCAGTGTCAGAGGACTCGCTCTGAAACACACCAACCATCAGCACAGTGAAGTGGGGGGGGGGGCTGTTAAACTCAAAACAGTGGCGCTAACGATACAGAGAGTGTGCTACGAAGGGTCTACAGAGGAGGAAGTGAAGCTAGGAGGACCCGGAGAAGAAGAAGTCAAGGTCGTCCGTCCCAGTCGATGCGGGTTGTTGGGGGCTGACCCCCCCCAACACCCCCGGTCAGACTCCAACCCTCGGCCTCTAGGAGGATGCAGCGGCGTTGGGTTTGTCGTCCCGGGTGACGGGGATGCTGCGCTCGCCGCGGCCAGACTCGCTGCCCCCGGTGACCTTTGGCCCAGTCAGAGTCAGCAGGCCGTCAGCGGACAGGGAGCAGGTGATCGCTGATTGGTCCACGCTGGAGGGGAGGCGGTAGCGGCGATGGAACTCGCGGGAGATGTAACCGTGGTCGTCCTGAAAGAGAGCAGGGCCACACAGTGAGGCCGGGACCGGGCTCGGTCTGAGTCGGTCTGCAGAGGGAGAGACAGCTGGAGAGAGCCTGACTGTATTTACACTTGGCTTTTTTTAAATAATAACTTTATTTAAACATGGAGGTTAAATCCTCCTTTCACCACAAACTCAAAACAAACAGGAGTCGAGCCATTCAAATAATAATGCGCAAGTTAAACTATAGAGCTGAGTAAAGACCAGAATAAACTGTATTCAGACAGAAGATTATCGAGTTTATAGTCTCGCTGACTCCTGACGGGATCAAAGAGAATCAGTCTGTATGGATGGATGTGGAGATTTACATCAGAGCCACAAACATTCAACAGCTGCTCTGCTCCGTCTACATCTGTGAGGCTCTGCTGTGCTCACTGTGTCACTGTGCTGCTGTTGCTGTGTTTCCTAAAGGAGATAAGATAGGAAACATTGCAGCTCCTGTCCTCAGACACTTCAGCTCATTTCTCTCAGTGTGAACCTCCAGGAGAAAACAATAAAAGCCCAGCAGGAGGCTGGGATAAAGGGTTTGCACAAACTGCACCAAAAGTTACATATTCAGCACCTGTGCAGATGTTGTGTATCTGAACTACACCTGTAATGACACCTGTATGTGCGGTGTTAACACTGATACAGACTGGACCGGAGTAGAGTCTGTCCACAGAGTTGATCTGTGTCCCAGTCAGACTGTGTTAACTCTTCAGCAGGGTGGTGGTGGTCTTTATGACAGTCAGCTGGTTTCATTAATTTTCATTGATACTTTTGTAGTCTGAAGAAAACCCAGCAGAGAGAGGTCCACCCAGTGTGAACAGTCTGTGGTTTATGGTCCTAGATCAGAGCTGTGAGCTCACGCAGCACAGACAGTGTTGAACCACAGACTCTCCACAGAAAGTCACTTTACTTTTTGGAGGGAAATGAACTGAAACCGTAAACACATTGAGCCCGTGTCTGATTAAACACTAAGATTATTATTTACCTGTCTCTCTCCATGTTTGCCCTGGATCTCCACGTAGTCGTCAGTAACCTTCACGCTGAGCTCATCAGGTGAGAAGTGCTTGACATCCAGGTAGACTGTGAACTTATCTCTGTCAGACCTCACCTGAGGGACATGCACAGACAGTCCACTGTATCATCACACTGTCAAAATAAGAGTCTGAACTTCTCAGAGTTTAGGTTTTTGAATTTCTAGATATTTAATGGCTTTGTTCAGGTCAGTAAAAGTTTAGATTTAACTCATAACTGTCATAACCACTGAGGGATATAATAAAATCTATTCTATTGAACTATGAATCCTACATGATACTACTACTCTGAATGAAAGTTTAATGGATGTTATCAGGAGCTTTGTCAAGAGATGAAGACGGCTCCTCTCTGTATCTGTCCTATGAACACGAGTCAAGCTGTTTCTCTACTGATGGAGTAAGAGTCTGATGTTACCTCGGAGATGCCAGAGTTGGAGGAGTCCAGGAAGTTGCGGAACAGTGACTGTCTGTAGTAGGGGCTGATGGTGGAGGCGGTGTAGGGGAAGAGGTCGTAGTCAAACATGCCCTCCCCAAAGAACTGGTCAAAGAGTCGGGCAGGGTAGACAGAGCCCAGGGCGCGTCTGAACCAGGGGTGCTGGATGGCAATATCCATAGTGACTGCAGTCAGTTTGGTCTGGCACGACTCGGCTTGGCTGGCAGATGTACCTGCTCGGAGTCCAGCAGGTGAAGGGAGGGAGGTGAGGATGAAGAGAACAGAATGATAAAGAACGTTTCCAGAGAGCTTTGTCCTCTGCTCTCCAGCTGCCTCCTCTTTATATACCTGAGAGCCAGAAAGAGAGGCTTTAGCCACGATCCCTCTGGAATGGCATTATCTCATGGTGGGTTGGGCCCTGTCAGCAGAATCGGGGTTGAGGATGGGGGGGCACTACTAGATCCAGACCCTGCTGCGACCCAGTGCCACCCACACACCAGACACCCAGGGCTGCCAAAACAAACCCTGGTGAAGGAGGGCACGGCAGAAACAATGAGGTCAGGAAGCCGACTAAAGACACAGAGGGATTTTACCTGAGTGGTGGTTCATCAGCAGACACACACTCTGTCAGTCCGTCGTCCACACAATGCTGCTGCATTGTTCTACTGTGAGGCTGCACAGAGCAGATTTACACACAATGCAGCCAGAGCAACAACTGACACACATGAGAACACATAGTCTGATGGGGCAGAGGTTCTGTAACATATCACAGATGTTCTCAGGTCTGAGGAACGGCAGCTTCTAAAACATTACCACCAAGGTTCTGTAAAGTATCACTGATGTAGTGTTCTCAGGTAACCACCTCATGTAGACAATGACAGATTAAAGGAGAACTAAGTGAGAAACTGAACCATAGTATCTCCATCCACAGGTCACAGGGTCACTGATGATCCGATGAGGATGATGATGATGATGATGTGAACTATGGGAAATGTTCGAGCAAGGTGTTAGACCGCGCTCTGCACCACCATCATCAGAACACCAGATGAGGGAATGTGTTCATGAAGAATGGTTCATCCTACAGTTGAGTTCAGAGACTTGAAGCAGGGGGTCTTTACAGGTCTCTGAAAAAGTTGACGTGGTCTAAGGTCTGGTCCTTTGTAGACGTCATAGACCACGAAGGTGAAACCAAAATGAGACTGATCTACAGAGGTTTCACTTTGTGTCACCAGCTGTTCCCACCCTTACCATTGCATCACAAAGTTGTTTGCAGTTTGCAGGTGTTTGCTGACATATTTCATTACCGGCACAAAATGAATCTTGGGATATATTGGGCCATAAAGGATCCACCTACTGAAGGATCCACCTGTTGGAGACTTTGTTGCCCAGGATAAGAGAGTCGCATCTGGGCAAGCCTTTGAAATGGGACAGCAGATTTTCACCACTGTGACACAGTCCATCTTGAGATGGGGCCTCTGAAGGATGTCACCCCTGCAGCTTATATCTACAGTGGTTGGTACAGCTCCACCTCTTACACCATCTCCATATCCTTCACCACCACAGCAGTGACGTTCCACAATAGTATCCTTAGGTCAGCACACCAAGGCCCCTGCCATCACCTACCAGCCTCTGGCACCGCACTGACTTATGTCATCCTGGGCAGGCCCATGGTGTCAGCCCAATCATCAGGTGCTAGCTGTCGAGCCCCCTCCCTGACTCCAGGTCCAGGGCCAGGTCACCTGATCCACAGGTACTTTGCTTTCAAGGTTACTGCTCCATCAGTGCTCTTTGTCACATTGTCTTGATGCTGTCTTTGCTTTGTGGTTGTGTTTTTATACATTTTTATGTCCATGTTAATTTATTTTTGTGAAAAAGAATAAAAATGATAAATTATACAAATAAGAAAAACTGATTTGGAATGAAGACGTCAACAATGAAGATTCAGAGTAACAGAGAGCTGAGGTGCTGTCAAAGAGTAAGAGTAAATTCTAATAAAGATGAGGGTCACTTCCCATGCCTGTTGTTTCACCACCAGTGGCTTCCCGCTGCCTGCATTAGTCTAATCCCACAGGGCTTTGGCCAGCTAGCACAGGGGCTTAGCTGCTCCACGCACGCACAGGCCAAGAGCAACTGGGCCGGGCAGCATGGGCTGGGGCTGTTTTAGGGCCAGTTTGGGGAGGTTGTTGGGGTATGGGGTTGCTAGCTGCTGCAGACCAGACGTAGATGCTGTTAGACTGGCTGCAGTTCAGCAGAGTCAGCATTCTGGGTTTTTATCAATGGGACAGACAATGGCTGTGTGTTCTGTCTCTCCACGGCTCCGAAAAGCTGTTTTGGCCGACAACCTGGCAATCAGCAGGGTGGACATACCCGTTTATATTCACTGGTTCCTCCTCTTTATGAGGAGCACTGACAATTCAGAGGGACAACAAACATGGAGGAAGAAAAACAGACCTCATGTTATTGGAATTTCACTGCCCTTCTTTAAATTCTCCCATATCTCCACCTTCGTCACCACTGGTGTACAGAGCACAGGAGGAAGAACCCAGACCCTGGCCAGGCAGGAACGGGTAGTGAGATGGTTTGGGCTTACAGGTACACAGGTGCGCAGGTATAGGCACAAAGAACATAACAACAGGCAGGCCATGAGTGTTCAATGATCTGCCAACTGACTGCTGACTGGGGAGTGGGAGTCAGATCCAGGGAGGAAGGTCTGAGGACATCTAGTGGGCAGATAGAGAAGTGGGAGGGGACAGGGCAGAATGACAAAAATAAACAGGGCTGGGGCGAAGTGGTGACGGAGGAGGAGGCTGGATCAGGGTCAGGGTCAGGGCTAGGGTTAGGGTTAGGGTAAGCCCACAGGTCTTTTTATTTCTCACTAACATATGTGTGGTCTTGTTGTTAATGAGGCTCAGAGCGGCACCATGACCACGGACACGTTGTGAGCCTTTACAGGGATTCTCAGGGATTTCAGTTGAGTCCTGTTATGGAGGGTCCAGTCAGGATAGCTCAGACCGCCTTACACCAAAAAACGGACCTGTGTCAGGGATCCAGTCTCTTTAAAGGACTTATGTCAGGGAACCGGTCTCTTTATTTTTTTGAACTTCTTTTTGTTACAGTTTAACAAGCAGATTTCTACAGTGGCAGTCAAATGTCCAGCATAATACAACCATATATCTTTCTGGTCCACACATCTACGCACAACCCATCTACCTCCCTCCATGATCACAAATGAGTGGAATGCCACTACATCCAGTGTGAAAAAAACAAAACAAAACATAAAATAAGTCAATCACATGGTCACCCAAGTACACTTGCTAGCATACTAGATGTATAAAAATGCAGCATTAAGTCCAAAGGCCATAAGCATATAAATGTATGTCCCCATATTCATACATACACATCTAGGCTCCCATATTTATAGATATATATATAGCTGGTAAGTTACCTAGATCCCTATTTATTTATTTATTTTCAAATCTGTTAAAAGAAAAAAGTCTATATTGGGAGCCATTTGGTCAAAAAATACTAATGCTAATATTGCAGTTATAAATTTCATATTATACACCTCTTTGTGTCCATTCTGGACAGACTCATCTTAACTTTCCATTCAAATTCCCTCCATGTAGGGCTATTTGTTATTCTGTGTCCCTCCTTACATGAATAAGCCCAGTCTTCATCTGTGATAATGACATTCATCTCTAGTTCCCATTTCTCCTTGGACCCAGTCTCTTTAAAGGTCCTCTTTCAGGCACCCAGTCTCTTTAAAGGACCTGTGTCAGTTATAAAGTCCGTGTTGTGTGCCGTTGTTGCCCCAGTGAAGGTGTGTGATGAAGATGAAGATGAAGCAGCAGTCTGCTTGGAGGATCTGACTAACCCCCCTCTCTGGAGTCCTGGTCCAGTCTCCAGCAGACCTGTGGAGCCTGAAGCGTCTTATCTTCAGACAGATCGTCTCTGTTCTCTTCTGTCTGCAGCCATGTGAAACTCACAACCCACAGTCCTCAGAGCCTGGACTGGGTTTGAGTAAGGGACCAGGTTCACAGAGGGAACATCAGCCTGTTGTTGTACAGAAGTTCAGGGTGGTACAAACCTCTGGGGGGGCACTTTACATTTTATCAACCCCACATCATTTTCAACAGGTTCAAGAAGGTCATTTGCATTCATTATTGTGCGTTTTGTTTTCTCAGTGTCAATGCAGAAGGTCCAGTTCACCTTGTTTTACTAAACTGTTCATTCACTGTTAGTTTTAATTTCATCAACTTAAAAACTCATTACTGATCTGGACTGACCGCTGGACCGACCCTGCTGGACCGACTCAGCTGGCCTGACTCTGCTGGACCGACCCTGCTGGACAGACTCCGCTGGCCTGACTCTGCTGGACCGACTCAGCTGGCCTGACTCTGCTGGACCGACCCTGCTGGACCGACCCTGCTGGACCGACTCCGCTGGACCGACCCTGCTGGACAGACTCCGCTGGCCTGACTCTGCTGGACCGACCCTGCTGGACTGACCCTGCTGGACCGACTCCGCTGGACCGACCCTGCTGGACCGACTCCGCTGGTCTGACTCTGCTGGACCAACTCTGGTGGACTGACTCTGCTGGACTCCTGATTTTCTTCACACCTGGATGTCGTGTCACAGATTGAGTTTAGAAAACGTCCTTCCAGAGGCATCACCTGAGATTTACAGGTACACCAGATATGTACGACTGTGTTCCACCAGTGTCTGTGTGTTAATCCATACCACCCCCTGCTGGTGTTTGATGGTCACAGGTTGAGACCTGAGTCCTGAACCCATGAGCACCAGCTGAGGGACTCGTTTCTCTGCTGTTGAACACGTGTCAGCTCTGAGATGGAGGAAGTTTAAACAGGTGAACAAACTGATGTGTTATTTATCACACGTATGAAACAGAGATTACATCAGATGACACAGCTGTTAAAGTCTAACAGCTGTATAATCTGATAAAAACCCAAACCAGATTTTCTTCTGGACTAGTCTCAGTTCTGTGGTATTTGTAGTTTGGTTCAGGTCCAGCAGCCCAGAGAGGAGCTTTGGTGGATTCCTGCTGGTCTCCTGGATCCTGAACAGGGTGCAGAACTCTGCAGGAACTGATATTCCCTGTGTACGTGTTGAGTGAGTCATGTGACTGAGCTCAGAACCAATAAACAGTCTGTATGAGCAGATTCACCAGCCTCAGCCTGTCCTCTTTCAGTGTTAATTACCAATCAAAACCTCAGGCAATCAGGACAGGGCCCTGATACCTGGACCATCCTGCAGCTTCTCTATAGCTGATAGTTCACATCAGAGGAGGGTCTGGTTCCTCACTGGAGGGGTCAGTAACACTTTATTTTATTTTACCTTGAAATCCTCTGTAACCTGAGAAGTTTCCTGTTAAGATCAGGTTAATTATAGGTTAATTATTGCTCAAATAGAGAGTGATCAGATTTTTCTAAATGCTAAGCTAACACAGCGTTGACACATGAAGCAGGTGACATGAGCAGGACAAATCTGACCTGTGACTACAGACAGGTTCAGTAATTAATGAATGAACAGTAAAGCTGGAAGTCAGAGATCACACACAACTAACTGAACTAGTTTAACTAACCGTATCAGAACCAAACCAGCTGGTTCTCTCCCAGAAACCTTCAGGAAAAGAAGATGAAACGTGTTTGATACTGTGTTCTTCTCCTGTAGAGACTCAGTGGGCTGAGCGTTTATTTCCTGTCTGGTGATATAAGTCTATGAAGTGAGGTTCAGTCAGTGTGTGTGTATGTGTGGGTGTGCACGCCCACAGGAGACACTGCTACCTGCTTCTCTTTTGATGTGACTCCTTTAATAAAGTGACTCATCTTCAATAATCAGAACAGAGTCATTTAAAGCAGAACAACTGTCATAATAACACGATGATCAATTTAACAATGTAAAAAAAGGGATCATTGTCATTTCTACTTTATTGTAAAAAAATAGATGTAAATGTTAAATCTAAATATTAAATATACATTTAAATGTTAAATATAAATCTAAATTATAAATTTAAAGCTAAATGTCAATTTTAAATCTGAATGTTAAATATGAATCTAAATGTTAAATATTACTAAAAAATATTAGCTGTTAAGGCAGCTGTCCTTATGTAGCAGTAATTTTGTGTTGGCATATCAGCTCTAAATATTCATTATCTGATTACTAATAATGGATGTGGGAACCAGCCCAGAACAGTGTTCAGGTCATTTCAGCTGGTTTTCATCGACATTCAGCTCCAGCTGCAGCTTGTAGATGAAGACTGTCAGGTCCCACACAGATATTATCATAGATCAGATCATAGACCAGGTGTTCATGTGTGATGATGTCAGTGTGCTCTTCATGCAGCAGCTGCAGCTCTTTCTGCAGGACGTACATCTCTAATGACATGTGCCAGTCAAGTCTGATGGTCAGTTAACATGTTTAGCCAACAATGAAGACTTAGTAGAGCTCTGCAGGGTATCAGTGGGTTAAATGAAGAGCCAGGATCTGTATGGAGGCCAACTGAGGTCAGTTTCACTTGAGGGGGGCGGGGCAGGATAACACTGTCCAATCACAGTGGAGATAAAGTGTGATTTCATTTGTTAGTGGTTGTGTTGGTCAATTGAAGAGAGCGAGAGAGAGCAAAAGAGAGAAAGAGAGAGAGAGGTAGAGTCAGACAGAGAGAGAGAGAGAGAGAGAGGTAGAGTCAGACAGAGAGAGAGAGGTAGAGTCAGACAGAGAGAGAGAGAGAGAGAGGTAGAGTCAGACAGAGAGAGAGAGAGAGAGAGAGAGGTAGAGTCAGACAGAGAGAGAGAGAGAGAGAGAGGTAGAGTCAGAGAGAGAGAGGTAGAGTCAGACAGAGAGAGAGAGAGAGAGAGGTAGAGTCAGACAGAGAGAGAGAGAGAGAGAGAGAGGTAGAGTCAGACAGAGAGAGAGAGCGAGAGAGAGAGAGAGAGGTAGAGTCAGAGAGAGAGAGAGAGAGAGAGGTAGAGTCAGACAGAGAGAGAGAGAGAGAGAGAGGTAGAGTCAGAGAGAGAGAGAGAGAGAGAGAGGTAGAGTCAGACAGAGAGAGAGAGAGAGAGAGAGAGGTAGAGTCAGACAGAGAGAGAGAGAGAGAGAGAGGTAGAGTCAGACAGAGAGAGAGAGAGAGAGAGAGAGAGAGAGAGGTAGAGTCAGACAGAGAGAGAGAGAGAGAGGTAGAGTCAGACAGAGAGAGAGAGAGAGAGAGAGAGGTAGAGTCAGACAGAGAGAGAGAGAGGTAGAGTCAGACAGAGAGAGAGAGAGGTAGAGTCAGACAGAGAGAGAGAGAGAGAGGTAGAGTCAGACAGAGAGAGAGAGAGAGAGGTAGAGTCAGACAGAGAGAGAGAGAGAGAGAGGTAGAGTCAGACAGAGAGAGAGAGAGAGAGTCAGACAGAGAGAGAGAGAGAGAGAGAGGTAGAGTCAGACAGAGAGAGAGAGAGAGAGTCAGACAGAGAGAGAGAGAGAGAGAGAGGTAGAGTCAGACAGAGAGAGAGAGAGAGAGAGGTAGAGTCAGACAGAGAGAGAGAGAGAGAGAGAGAGGTAGAGTCAGACAGAGAGAGAGAGAGAGAGTCAGACAGAGAGAGAGAGAGAGAGAGGTAGAGTCAGACAGAGAGAGAGAGAGAGAGAGAGAGGTAGAGTCAGACAGAGAGAGAGAGAGAGAGAGAGAGAGAGAGAGAGGTAGAGTCAGACAGAGAGAGAGAGAGAGAGAGAGAGAGGTAGAGTCAGACAGAGAGAGAGAGAGAGAGAGAGAGGTAGAGTCAGACAGAGAGAGAGAGAGAGAGAGGTAGAGTCAGACAGAGAGAGAGAGGTAGAGTCAGACAGAGAGAGAGAGAGAGAGAGGTAGAGTCAGACAGAGAGAGAGAGGTAGAGTCAGACAGAGAGAGAGAGAGAGAGAGAGGTAGAGTCAGACAGAGAGAGAGAGAGAGAGAGAGGTAGAGTCAGACAGAAAGAGAGAGAGAGAGGTAGAGTCAGACAGAGAGAGAGAGAGAGAGAGAGAGAGAGAGAGAGAGAGGTAGAGTCAGACAGAGAGAGAGAGAGAGAGAGAGAGAGAGAGAGGTAGAGTCAGACAGAGAGAGAGAGAGAGAGGTAGAGTCAGACAGAGAGAGAGAGAGAGAGAGAGAGAGAGAGAGAGAGAGAGGTAGAGTCAGACAGAGAGAGAGAGAGAGAGGTAGAGTCAGACAGAGAGAGAGAGCGAGAGAGAGAGAGAGGTAGAGTCAGAGAGAGAGAGAGAGAGAGAGGTAGAGTCAGACAGAGAGAGAGAGAGAGAGAGAGGTAGAGTCAGAGAGAGAGAGAGAGAGAGAGAGGTAGAGTCAGACAGAGAGAGAGAGAGAGAGAGAGGGGTAGAGTCAGACAGAGAGAGAGAGAGAGAGAGAGAGGTAGAGTCAGACAGAGAGAGAGAGAGAGAGAGAGAGAGAGAGAGGTAGAGTCAGACAGAGAGAGAGAGAGAGAGGTAGAGTCAGACAGAGAGAGAGAGAGAGAGAGAGAGGTAGAGTCAGACAGAGAGAGAGAGAGGTAGAGTCAGACAGAGAGAGAGAGAGGTAGAGTCAGACAGAGAGAGAGAGAGAGAGAGGTAGAGTCAGACAGAGAGAGAGAGAGAGAGGTAGAGTCAGACAGAGAGAGAGAGAGAGAGAGGTAGAGTCAGACAGAGAGAGAGAGAGAGTCAGACAGAGAGAGAGAGAGAGAGAGAGGTAGAGTCAGACAGAGAGAGAGAGAGAGAGAGGTAGAGTCAGACAGAGAGAGAGAGAGAGAGAGAGAGGTAGAGTCAGACAGAGAGAGAGAGAGAGAGTCAGACAGAGAGAGAGAGAGAGAGAGAGGTAGAGTCAGACAGAGAGAGAGAGAGAGAGAGAGAGGTAGAGTCAGACAGAGAGAGAGAGAGAGAGAGAGAGAGAGAGAGAGGTAGAGTCAGACAGAGAGAGAGAGAGAGAGAGAGAGAGGTAGAGTCAGACAGAGAGAGAGAGAGAGAGAGAGAGGTAGAGTCAGACAGAGAGAGAGAGAGAGAGAGGTAGAGTCAGACAGAGAGAGAGAGAGAGAGAGAGAGGTAGAGTCAGACAGAGAGAGAGAGAGAGAGAGAGGTAGAGTCAGACAGAGAGAGAGAGAGAGAGAGAGAGGTAGAGTCAGACAGAGAGAGAGAGAGAGAGAGGTAGAGTCAGACAGAGAGAGAGAGAGAGAGAGGTAGAGTCAGACAGAGAGAGAGAGGTAGAGTCAGACAGAGAGAGAGAGAGAGAGAGAGGTAGAGTCAGACAGAGAGAGAGAGAGAGAGAGAGGTAGAGTCAGACAGAAAGAGAGAGAGAGAGGTAGAGTCAGACAGAGAGAGAGAGAGAGAGAGAGAGAGAGAGAGAGAGAGAGGTAGAGTCAGACAGAGAGAGAGAGAGAGAGAGAGAGAGAGAGAGGTAGAGTCAGACAGAGAGAGAGAGAGAGAGAGAGAGAGAGAGAGAGAGGTAGAGTCAGACAGAGAGAGAGAGAGAGAGGTAGAGTCAGACAGAGAGAGAGAGAGAGAGAGAGAGAGAGAGAGAGAGAGAGAGGTAGAGTCAGACAGAGAGAGAGAGAGAGAGGTAGAGTCAGACAGAGAGAGAGAGAGACAGAGAGAGAGAGAGAGAGAGAGAGAGAGAGAGAGAGAGAGAGAGAGAGAGGTAGAGTCAGACAGAGAGAGAGAGAGAGGTAGAGTCAGACAGAGAGAGAGAGAGAGAGAGAGAGAGAGAGAGAGAGAGAGAGAGAGAGAGAGAGAGGTAGAGTCAGACAGAGAGAGAGAGAGAGAGAGAGAGAGAGAGAGAGAGCGCTCTCAGCTGATTTCCTGCACAGCTGATGACGGAGCTGCTCGACGACAACTTTTCCTTTCTGCGGGAGCTGCGGACACACTTCGTCCTGTCTCCATGCCTCAGGGATCCGGGTTCTCCCTGACCCAGCGGGCGGCACGCGGAGGGCCATAGAAAGACAGAGCGGCTGGTGAAACAGCCCTAACCCATCACACCGTCATCAATCACAGAGGAGCCCGGCCGGCCGCAGGGATGATGAGAGACTCCGCGCCTCCGGTCGTGGAGCGGCCTGGACTGGAGGACGTGGTCGAGGAGGAGGACGTGTTCGCCGCGGAGGGGAGCCCCAAGAGTACGCGGGAAACAAACACCTGTCAGGTGGGTTTGTGTAGAGGTGTTTACGGTGGGCTTCTACCTACAGCCAGGAGAGCCAGGACCCACCTGGTCCAGGCGTCTCAGCAATACGATATTTTCACCATGTTCGCATGATGAAGAGTTGTGTTCCTCCGCAGCTGCCGTCCGTATTTACACTCCACACAAGCTGACGCTGAAGGAGCTGGTAAAGCCACACTGACAGGTGCGCTGGCCCTGGGGGAGTGTGTTCACATAGAAATTCACTGTGTTCTGTGTTTGTATTATTTAGGTACCAGGACAGGTGGAGGTGGAGGGGGGGCGGCTGTCAGTGTCCCAGATGGAGGCGGAATTTGTCCAGCTGAACCTCAGGAAGCAGGTGTCCTACAGGTGACACTCAAACAAAACGACACAAAAAGAGTGGAATGTGGCCCACTTCCTGCAAACCTGCTCTACCTGAATGTTAAACTGTTTTCCTGATAGGTTACCTGTGTTTGTGTGTGTGTGTGTGTGTGTGTTTGTAAGATAAGAATCTTATAAAAGTGTTACTCTCAGTTATTCAAAGAAGTTAAGACCTGTTAATCCTAACTCCACCGAACTAACTCTACCACTCTACCTCTACCACTTTAACTCTATCAAACTAACTCTATCAAACTAACTCTATCAAACTAACTCTATCAAACTAACTCTACCAAACTAACTCTATCAAACTAACTCTACCAAACTAACTCTATCAAACTAACTCTATCAAACTAACTCTATCAAACTAACTCTATCAAACTACCTCTACCACTTTAACTCTATCAAACTAACTCTACCAAACTAACTCTATCAAACTAACTCTACCAAACTAACTCTATCAAACTAACTCTATCAAACTACCTCTACCACTTTAACTCTATCAAACTAACTCTACCAAACTAACTCTATCAAACTAACTCTATCAAACTAACTCTACCAAACTAACTCTACCAAACTAACTCTATCAAACTAACTCTATCAAACTAACTCTACCATCCTAACTCTATCAAACTAACTCCACCACTCTAACTCTACCATCCTAACTCTACCAAACTAACTCTATCAAACTAACTCCACCACTCTAACTCTACCACTTTAACTCTATCAAACTAACTCTACCAAACTAACTCTATCAAACTAACTCTACCATCCTAACTCTACCATCCTAACTCTACCAAACTAACTCTATCAAACTAACTCCACCACTCTAACTCTACCACTTTAACTCTATCAAACTAACTCTACCAAACTAACTCTATCAAACTAACTCTACCATCCTAACTCTATCAAACTAACTCTACCATCCTAACTCTACCAAACAAACTCTATCAAACTAACTCTATCAAACTAACTCTACCATCCTAACTCTATCAAACTAACTCTACCAAACTAACTCTATCAAACTAACTCTACCATCCTAACTCTATCAAACTAACTCTACCATCCTAACTCTATCAAACTAACTCCACCACTCTAACTCTATCAAACTAACTCTACCATCCTAACTCTATCAAACTAACTCTACCAAACTAACTCTATCAAACTAACTCTATCAAACTAACTCTACCAAACTAACTCTACCAAACTAACTCTACCATCCTAACTCTACCATCCTAACTCTATCAAACTAACTCTACCATCCTAACTCCACCAAACTAACTCTACCATACTAACTCTACCATCTTAACTCCACCAAACTAACTCAACCATCCTACCTCTAACCTTGAAGGGTTTTCATAGTCCTCATCAGTTGCCATCATGTGACCTACATATCTTGGTCACATGATACCAGGTGGTTGTATATGAGGGGGACGGTCACCTGAGTCTTTTGGCTCAGTTTCGAACTGATGTGCCACAGAACCACAGATCCACACCTCCTACACAAAATCTGGTATTTATAAAACCACTATGTGCAGTGAGAATGTGAGCACAACACGCTGACTTCAGACCAGTGTAAAAAAAAAAAAAAAATAATAATCTGTAACAACTGTAACATTTTGAATAGTTACATATGATTAATGTTGTCATACTGTATATGACATTTTATATTCATACTGGAGACATTACTTGTTGTTTAGTCATGTTATGGTCTTTCCATATCTGTCTGATATGATTCCTGTAAACTAAACCACTGATTCAGGGATCGCTGGTACAGGTATATATGATCATTACTGGTAAATAACCAGAGAGAGACATTGAAATGATATGGCTTCATAAATCTGATGGTGTGTTTGCACAGCACGGAAATGTGCAAATACACCATCAGGTTCACAGCTCAGCTTCAGTTTTTATCTGACTCCTGGTCACACTCTTGTTGTTGAATCTGGGAATTTTGGTCAAAACACTGGTCTCACCACCTGTCAGTCTCCTACACACTGAGCCCAGCTCTGGTTGAATCCTCCCTCTGAGTCATACAAACACAATGAGCTTCAATGGCCACATAAACATATCCTACCCATTCATCCTTAGTAATATAAGAACAAGGACATAACAGCACATATTTGACAGAACCTTTCATTTGGCAGGAAGCCAAGAGAACCTGCTCTGACCTGGGTGACACACTGTTAACACAACACCTTTACCTGTGGTCCGGGGTTTCTGCCAGACCAGGAAGTGCTACGGACAACAAACTACATGAACTGTTTCTGCAACTAAAATGTTTGACTCTTATTGTGTGATAGGATGACAGAAACAAACTGATGATATAACTTAAGCCTGGCTTCTCCTTATTATTTAAGTCACTACCACTGACAGTCTGTCACTGTGACCTTTGACCTTGTCCTAGTGGAGCTGTGAACAGCTTTGGTCTGGTGTTTACAGACAGCTCATGCTGTCAGATTTCCTGTTTCCTGTTAACTGTAGCTCCAGGCTCCAGATAAGAGATGTCGTTCAGACAGATTTAGTGTTGGAACAGCTGCGTGTTCATCACTGGTGGAGCTGCTCCACTGTTTCCCTCTGCTGCCTTTCATTGTTAATGCTAAGCTAGGCCTGACTAAATATCAGTACTGGACACACAGAGGAGAAGTCTTCTGGTCCTGAGTCAGATCAACATATTTACCAGAATCAGAAACTGTTGCCCTAAATGCAGCTCAGTGGTTTGACAGTCGTCTGTTCTCTTCTTCTGTGGTGGTCAGTACCAGCTGATGTGGTTTATAATGTCCTTGTTGGATTTGGAACAGGACCACCATCGGATGGAAACCAAAGATGGTTCAGAAGGTGGGTCCAGTTCTGTCGCAGAAGTTCCTATAATGTCACTGTTACCTCCTGTCCAGTTCATCCAAGACTGGCTCTATGGAGTTCAGGTCTGGAGACTGATCTCGCTCTGGTCTTCTAATGTTGTGGCTCATTATGTAGCTGTAGGATAAAGCCCTGACCTCAGTACAGTAGCAGTCCAGTGTTCTCATGGTGACGATCAGAGGGTGCAGTGACATGGTTCGTACAGACAGAGGGTTTGTCATCATCAAGGCTTCATTAACTGACGTCCACAATGTTCTTCATCCCTGATGAAGAGCTGTTTTCTATCAGTTCCACAGGAGAACCCAGTCTCTGGTGTAGTCAGTCAGTTGACCTCTGACCTTTGTACCATCAAAGGTTTTGCACTGGACTGGAGCTGCAGGTTTCAATATATACTGGTAAAATGGGGGTGTTGTAGCTTCCAGCTCCTGTCTGTATGTGTAACCATGACAACCATCCTCATTATTTAGAACATTGTTACTGAGTCTTCAGGTTCTTCTTCTACTGAAACCTGCAGCAGTCACGTCACTCAGTGTTCAGACGGTGATAACCACTCAGGTCACATAGTCCAGCACCCTAATGCGGACTGTTCCCAGGTCAGTGACGCTCAGTCCTCCACACGCAGCTCTGGAAGGTTTCAGGAAGTTTCACTGTGTAGTTTCCCCCTTCATCAACTCAAGGTAATGTCCTGGTAACGTCCTGGTAACATCCAGGTAATGACCAGCTAACATCCAGGTAACAACCAGGTAACGTTCAGGTAAACATCCAGGTGATCTCGTGACTCAGTCGTTCAAGTCTCAGTCTCAGCAGCTTCAAAAGTCAGTCTGTCACAGGGAGTTCAGCCTCTGTGTGTGAGTATTGATGGTTTTGCTGATGCTGTCTCTATGGATGAATTATTGGCCTGTCTGTTGCCATAGAAACTGTTGGTGTGTGAATCTCTGATCTAATTGTACAGCTGCTGGCAGAGATGGTGATGATGATGTTGAAGAACACAGTCTGAATTATTTAGAGAGAGTTAACACTGAGCTCCACAGCTTTGTTCACTGAACTCTGGTTCAACATGTGCTGCCTCTCTGACCACACCCCCATCACTGACACACCCTAAGTACACCTGTGCATCAGGTGAGAACCACCACCTGCAGCAGGGTTTCATCTGTGGGTTTCACTCACTAACAAAGTAGCACAACAGTATAGTTAGATTCATTCAAAACAAAGGTCCAACTTGTGTTGTCTGTTGAGCTTTCAACCACTTCTTGTGTTCTTCATCAGCAGATGGAGGTGTGTCATACGTAGTTTAGTCTTTATCATGTGACTGTGTTCAGACAGGTGGTTTTTTTTTGGGGGGGGGGAGGGGTTTACCTCTATCTGTTCAAAGAAGGTCTTTGGTGTCAGTTGCGATCTTGTTGTCTGGTCTCTTCTGATGACTCCACAGCAGAGACAGTCAGAAACAGACTAGATTGAAGGCTGGTGGTGACAGACAATGCAGGTAATGAACAAGTATGCCAGAGGGAAACGGGAACAGGTTAGCAGGCGGGCAGGTATGATCTGGTGATGGAGTACAGGTGTGTAGGAGGATCTGGGAATCAGGGACTGGGACAGGGATGTGATGACTGTAGAGCTTTGTAGAAATGGGGAAGAATGTGACTCATGGTCCAGTGAAGTTTCAGTGGACGACTCAGGTTCTGCTGAGGCTTCCTGTCACTGGGCAGCAGAGATTCTGGGTCTCTGAGCAGCTCAGAGGACCAGCATTTCATTTGGGGGCCCAACACCAACATAACCCAGAAAGTGGTGAGGTGAGTCCCCAAGGAAGGTGACTGCCGGAGGTCTGCTGGGGTAGTAGCAGACAGGAGGCTAGCCAACTGGGACGTAGGCTGAAGATTAGTTGACTTGGGTCGAGGTTGGAGGTTAGTGGACTTGGGTCCAGGCTGGAGGTTAGTGGACTAAGGTCCAGGGTGGAAGTTAGTGGACTTGGGTCCAGGCAGGAGGGCAGTGGACTAAGGTCCAGGCTGGAGGGTAGGGTAGTAGTTAGTAGGTTAATTGATCATTTTTGATCTGGTCCTCTGAAGCATTGGAACGTGGTTACCATGGGGATCTGTCCTGGTTAAAGTAAACCACAGATGACCACTGGGTGGTTCAGGTCCAGGTGAACCCCAGATGACCCACTTGGTGGTTCAGGTACCTGGATCTGAGGCCTCCAATGAAGGTGGACTTTACATGGAGACGTGTAGCAGTTGTATGTTCGAATCCTTACATCACTTCCTTTCACGGCAGGGGGAGGTTTGTCTGTGGTGGATCAGAGAGCAGGAACAGCAGATGGCAGCTGGACTCATATTGACCTGGATCAGGACTGAGGACTGAGAGTGTCACATTATATAATATGTATGGATCCTCTGAGGTCACAGGAGGATGTTTTCCATCAGTGAAGCTGCAGGAGCCGTAATCTCAATGTAATTTAATCAGTAATCCACATTGGACTGGTGTCTGTGTGTGTGTGGTGGGGGTGTGTGTGGTGGGGGTGGGGCCAGCTGGCACAGCTGTTAGTTTTCCTCACCAGAGGAGTTATGTAAGAATCAGCTGTATCTGTGGCACTGTGTGTGTGTGTGTGTGCGCGCTCTGATGAGGTTTGAAGGTTTGAAGGAAACATCATCAGAGATCCCAACAACCTGCTCTGTTCTCCAGTGGAGGTGGAGCCACCATCAGCTTTGATCCTGGTACATGTTGAATAATGTGTCTGGAGGGAGCTGATTGGATTTCACTGATACCAGTGTCATCATTGACTCTGCTCATTGGTCCAATAATATATCAGGAAAATTGAGCAGGAGTCATTAAGGTAATCAAGTAAGGTCTTGACCTTGCCCTGTAAAGTGCCTTGAGATAATGTATATTATGATTTGGCGCTATACAAATAAAATTGAATTGAATTGAATCAATATCTTCATTAAGAATAACGTCCTGGCAGCTGAGCGCGAGCTCATCTGCTGGGTCCATATGAGCCAGATCGGACAATCACAGGTGATGGCAATCACCAACCTCCAGGTGTGAACTGAAGCTGAGAGCTGCAGTTCCTCTAACGACCACCAGAGTCTGGCTCCAGCAGTGAGTCAGTCCCACAGACTCCCATGTTCACATGTCTTTACAGCAGAAAGAAACATGTTTACAGCCTGGTACAGAAACTGTTCTGCTCTCTAGAGATCATTTCCTCCTTCATGACACCTGTAGCTGAATTTATACAACTCACCTGTTCACATTTTATTAAGGACTGAAGTGAGTTGAGGGCGTGGCCTCTTTGAGTGACAGGTGTGTGTGGTCACAGGTGTGTAGCTGTCTGCTGGTGTCAGCTGGTTCAGTCAGTGAAGGGGACCTCTGTGTTTGTGGTGTCGGTTCTTCAGGTGATTTGACTTGTTGACGTCTGAGCTCCTGT